>NC_135781.1:6588889-6860906 GCF_028453695.1 Augochlora pura | reverse complement strand
CCCCCCCCCCCCCCCCCCGTCTATGCAAAATTCTTAGACCGCCGTCGTTACCCCTCGTTTGCGCGGCTGATCATCGTTATCCGGAGAAACCGATCCTTAATTCGAGTCAAGAGAAGCTATTCTCATTTGAGACGCTTTGCAGGGTGGAGAGGAGCTGTGTTAAAAAATCGTTAAATTGCGTTACCACGCCACCGAGAAAAGTCTCTTTTTTAGTCCGAGCAAGGGCTAAGATCACCTACAGTACAGTCCTAGGCTGTATACTCAGGAGCATCGAGGCCGCGCACTCTTAAGATACTCTGTGAAACGAGCAGCGTTGAACTATGCGAAAGAGAACCGATCGCGATCCGCGACAGAAATATGATGGTAAACTGTTGGAAAGTAATGAACCGGCTGAAATAAATAGTTGCGGATGCTTGTACCCTGAAAAGCTCGGATAACGAACGCCGGAAGGAAGAGCGCGAAGGTCAAGGGGTTGGCCGTGGACGACAGCAAATCTCCGCTTTACGATTGCGGGGAGAAACGCGTGGGGGGCTGGGGTGGGGTGTGGGGTGGCCAGGACCGATTCCAATAACTCCTTTGGATTTCATCGGCGTGACGGCTGGATATATGTAACCTGGCGGCGCGTCGTCGAATTTTACGAGGCCGTTCGGGATTCGCGTTAACGGGGTGTTAACAGGAGTAGCGGACGCAACAACAACGCGGGGCTATCTCCGCGGTTCTACCGCGTGTGCGTAAACGTCCGCTTTACGAGCATTCGCGTTACCGTAATTTCACACGTTGTCCTCGTAAATACGGGCCCGAGGTCGAAAATAATCGGACGTGCATCTGGAATTTTCATGCGGCTCCTTCGAACGTTGATTCTCGTCGGCCGCCATTTTGGTGAACGCCGCGCGAGAAACGCGGATGCTGTGCTACGCGCGTGCTACGATCGTTCGCGTTGCAGGCATTCGGCACGGAGAGATCCGTGGATGATTAGAATGATCACGGCTATTTGTATTTTTTCTAATCGCTATAAATTATATTTCGGTTTACGAATGTTCTTTGTAAGATAGGAACGGAATGGATTCTACCCTTTGACAAACGCTGCTTTAATTCTCTAACGCTGGTACTATGTAAGGAAGTCTAGGTTATGTCAAGATTACAATAATAATTTTATGGTAATGTTATAAAATAAAAGACTGTGACGCTACTTTCAATGTATGAAAAATACAGGTCCGTCTTTCGTTCGGATGCTGTTCGATAATGTAAATACTTAACATTAAATTAAAAGAACCGCAACAATAAGAAAGTTTTCGAACTCAAATTTTTACGGTTGAGAAAATTAATTGGAAAACTGATTTGCACATCAAAATCCGTGTTTTAAAAATTTTATCGGAAAAATTACAGATAGTTGATTTTGCCTGAACTACCTCTCTTAAATTGCACATTGATCGACAGCATTGCAGAATTTTAGCAAAAGAGATTCGTAAACTCTTCGACATGTCCTGGCCGCAAATAATCCAAGTTGCATAAATTCTTCTCTCAAAGGGGGGGGTTAATTTTCGAGCACTTCCGCACAAGCGTCCCTCGCGAGACAGAAAAAAGGACGAAGCTCGGTCGAATTCCAAGCTGTGTTGTAAAAAGTCGTCCCGAGCGAAAATCGGCCGGATCGATCGGCCCTCCTCTCGAGCCCACCCCGAGGACCTCCAACCCCTACGGTTTGCGAGAACGGCGCTCGGCTTCCTTTGTTCTATTTGTTGTACACGCGCGTACGATACGGATACGGGCAAGGAGGATCGTAAAAGCCGCGGCGCTCGCGTGATCGTTACGAATTCGTTATTGCTCTTGTTAACGCCCCTCGCTGGAAGCCTTGGACAAACCTCGTAAAATTTCAGCGGCGAGGCCCGCGTAAAGCATCGTCGAAAACGCGGCCGAACCGATCACGTGACGGATAAGGAGACCCAAGCCCGGGTCTTCGGGAACGACGAGCGGCCTCTCTTTAACCGGTGCCGGTGCTCTCCTCTTTTTTCCCCCCCACCGGTTTATTTTCCTCGTGGCCCTACACTCGGGACGACGCGTTGGCGGCAATTCCGAGACGCCGCGCCGGTGATAAGACAACGATCGCGATCACCGATTTATAATTTTCTGCAGTTCGCGCGGCTCGGTCCTCGGTCGATCGCTATCGTTTTCGCAAACCCTTGGGTTCGTGGCAACGCCGCTGCCCTAAAACTACCCTCCGGAACCTGATTACATGGTTTGACAGAACCTACGTGCCAACTTTTCATAATAAAACAGAAGACAATTGCATAGCGAGCTGCGCCGATTCCGTAAACGATAAGGCCAGACAGCGGCCATATTGTTCATAAATAATCGGTGGGGACAGCTTTGGACGACTCTCGCAATCCGTACGACAGTGCATTGTCAGTGGAGCAATTTAATTTCAATTTAAATAATCATCCTCGATTTTTAATTCTTTATTCTATTTTTAATGTTTAATTTACGAATTATATCCACTTGAGTATACGTAGATGGCTAGAATTACATCGTGCGAGGTCAGAAGTCGCCAGGAAATAGATTACATAATTGAATCGGCAAGAAGAAGACAATGAATTAAAAAATATTTATATCTATATATTATAATTATTGAAACTAGTAAAGATACCCTTGAATACGATTACCGTATTGCTACGTAATAAGGCGTGTAATTTCTCGATGAAAGCAGTACGGTGACTTTTAAAAGTCGCTCGCAACGTTCGGTGGTTCTCGCGTTAATTTGTCCGCTCCGCATAACTCGACTGCCAAGTCCGGTTCTAATCGCAGCATGTTCTGT
Source organism: Augochlora pura (assembly GCF_028453695.1). Taxonomy (NCBI): domain Eukaryota; kingdom Metazoa; phylum Arthropoda; class Insecta; order Hymenoptera; family Halictidae; genus Augochlora; species Augochlora pura. Next base: position 6,858,097 of record NC_135781.1, on the reverse strand, counting down.
TTGCAGGCACACCGATCAACCGGCTGCCGATCATGGCGAAATCGGTGCTGGATCTCTACGAGCTGTACAACCTGGTGATCGCCCGAGGCGGCCTAGTCGACGTAATTAACAAGAAGCTCTGGCAGGAAATCATCAAAGGCCTCCACCTGCCATCGAGCATCACTTCCGCCGCGTTCACTCTGCGCACCCAGTAAGTCGATCGTGAACTTTCTCATCCGGGACCCTATTCCCAATAGAGGCCAGCGCCCGGCCCGCCGCCGATTCGCATACAATGAAAGCCCATCTGAGCATGAAATCTGCGCCGATGACTAATAAGAACGGTCCCGGCCCTTCCTCGTGCTCCTAAGACTGCCGAGGAGCTGTGCCCTTCCTTCTCTTTCTCTCGACCCGACACGCGGACAAACGAAGAAGCTATCCGGGGTCTCTAATCTCTGCAACAAAAGGGACAAAGTCGAACGAAATCAGCTGCTTAGAAAAATAAACGAGTAAAGGGTGGAGGAAGGGTGGCCTTCTGCCAGCGGAGAAAGGTATTGTTATTAGATTGCGGATTTTATGCATTTTTCTGAAAAATGTACTGTTGTTGTTGCAATTTAAAACACTAGGAACATTGGAAGAATTTGGAATTTCCGACTTACTAAACTATTGCAAATAGGAAGAAATTGCTCAGAGATTTTTGTTTCTTATAAAAATTTCGAATGCTTTTATCACGCATAAATATCCACAGTCTAATTACATCTAGATAACGCGATTAGGATAGATATTTGACGGCCTGTCTTTCATTTCATTGCTTCTACAATAATCGGAACAATTTATAGCAGCTTCAAATTGCATAATTTGTGCGAACTTATCGAATTTATTTTCGTGATCTCTCTCCGATAAATACGTAAATGCTGTATGCTGCAGTTCAATCAATGCATTGACTGAAATTTTTCTGAAATTCCGACTCGCGACGCGATGGTGCACGAAATTGTCTCACTGGTTCCTAACGGGAAGCTTGCGGTGGCAGCGTTCGCAGGCGGGCCGCGGGATCAAAACGAAACAATCGAGGGGTGCAGGGGACATCAAAGCGGGCCGGACGTCTTTCCGGACAACCGTTGTTTGGAGAACGCTATCATCATTACCAGTAGAACACACTGTTCGCTCCCGGGATTGTTTGTGTGCTTAAGATGGCGGCTTGTATCGGGAGCGTCGGCGTGTTCTCCGCGGAACAAAAATATACGGAGCGGCCGCGGCACAAAAGGGACCCCGGCACACAATATTAGCGTTCCGTGACCGTGCTCACTCTCCGGCCTGCGAACACACTCGGGCACGCTGTGGAAAGCGAGGCTCGTGCCGCCTTAACCCCATTCGTCACCTGCCAGAGGAAACCGCCGACGCCTTTCCGCGCCTCGAGACCCCCGTTGTCCGACCGATCGAACACCGGGTGTCAAAACAAAGTGTCCAGTGGCTACGGGGATTCGGCGAACCCTCGACTCTCTTCCCAAACGCCGGAAGTACTCCGAAAAATACGAGACAATTTCTCGGTATCAAAGTCTCGCGCCACTAAAATTAGTCGACGCTTCCGGGTGCACGCTGCATACGCTTCGCGGAGTTGTTCCGGATGCTTGCGGGCGTGTCTCGAGAATTTTTCGCGTTCCTTGTCATCCTATTTTCTTATTCCCTCAAACGATCTTTAAAGGATCTTTCAACGAAAGCTTCAGTCGGTTTACGATAACAAGTTGTCGAACTTTTTAAAATTTAAACGCGTCTCATTTACCAAAACGCTCTCATTAACATCTGTTGAAGTACTTTTTATTACGTCCAGTCGCGAATAATTCTGTTCAATTAAATACAGTAAGAATTAAATATTGACCCAATATATTTGAACGACGCCGGACCGAAATTTGTATCTGTTATAATCAGTTAAATAACCAGGCAGTGGATTTTGGTATATATATATTAACAATGTGACCGTTACGTACACGTTCTCTATACAAGAATGATCTTACATAGCTAAACAGAGTCGGTGGTTCCCAGAAGAGAACATTCTGGAATTCTTAATATAGTAATTGTATCCCTACATAGGTGTCGACGTCGTTAACGTAATTAAACACCTGTCGTGTCCTACCATATCGACACATATCGTGTTTACAGTTATAAAGCTAAAACAGCTATTCTAACACCTTTTATTACGTCCAGTCGCGAATAATTCTGTTCAATTAAATACAGTAAGAATTAAATATTGACCGAATATATATTTGATCGACGCCGGACCGAAGTTGTATCAAAGTCTAAAAACGTTTGCAAGCTTTCTTTGGAGTACCGATAATTCCGTTCAGAGATTGGTCCCCGATCCAAGCGCATCAGAATGATCCGTCACGACAGTTGGGAACAGGCTGTCCGACCAGCGCGCCCCGAAGCATTTAAAAACGATGTGCCAAGACGGTCCGAGAATGGATCTAGCTTATCGACGCGTTTGACGGGAACAGGAGTCAGGCTGTCTCTGGCACGGGAAAGTTAATACGAATTTGACGGCCGATTTCTCACACGGTGCTATTTCCGTGGAGCGATTCGCGACGCGTCTTGGCCTCCGCGGGGCAGGATGAAATTAATTGAGGGCCAGAGAGAGATTTGTCTGGACGCAGGGTACCGTTTCGCGCGAGTACATCTCGGCCAATTGCGGGGAAAAACAAACAGCCGGGCCGGCTCGACCGGGGGCACGTGCACGCAACAGCTGTTTTCTTTCGCGAAGGCGTTTAATCGTCGTCCACGGACGATCTCGCCCGCACAGTGCTGTTTGTGCACTCCACGAACCGAGACCGTCGACGTTGTACGTACACGTTCGACGTTACACAATAACCAGGAACGAGCGTCATTAGGCTGCCGCAGAAGCGAACGATTAATCTGGGCCGCGGGAAGATCGTTGTCGAAGACAAAGACAACTTTTGCGACAGAGTGTCTTCGCTGAATCCGCCGGGCTAATTTTGTTAACGAGATCAGCGCCGCGGAGGTAACCGAACGCTATTGTCACTATTTCGGGAGATTTTGGAATCGACGCGATCGTGAGCGTTGCAATTTTTATTCTCGAGAGGAGGGATCAAAGTTAACAAAGGCGTCGTTAAACATTATTTTCTGTTACCGTAGTGCATCTGCAATGGTTTTGATAATGTCGTAGCAGAAACCATCCTTTCGACAAGGGGTGGCGAAGTTGATTCCTACGCTTTCTGCTATCTCTCCTGCGATTCTGCGCGAATAATGGAAAGCCGTGGAAAGGGGGAGTCGGGACAGAGGGTGGGCCCAACGCGGATAACACGTGAAAATAACCGCGCGACGGTCGGTGCGTGACGCGCGACGGAACGTCGCGTCTCGTCGCGTCGGGACGCCGGCGCATCCATCATTCCGGCAACCGGTTATCCGCCGAGGGACAGGGACAGACGTAGGAAACGGGAACAACGCGAAAAGAGACGCGCCGATGGCGAATCGCTACGACTATATCGAGCCGCCGCGCGCGCGCGCGCGCGCCTCCACCGTGTAATTATTTATACCGCGAGGGAGGCACGTGTGCACAGCGCCGGGGCAGCGAACACAGTCGAACGCAGCCGAAGACAGCGACCATTGTGCGGCGAAAGGATCCCCGATGCTTTCCGACAAATTTCGACCGGCTCCGCCGAATGAATAATTCCCGCGGTGCGGCCAACGCGCAACGGTCGCGAGCCACGGCCGGCCCCCGAAGCTCGTTGAATGGGGGAAGATGAACGACACGAATGGTTTTTGGCAAGCCGTCGACTTGTAAATAAGACATTGTCAGCCGCGAGATGGACAGTATTTCTGTTCGCGAGCACTCCAGATCGTCGTGAACGGATAAAAATACAGCCCCCGGTCGGCTGTGGCTGGCTACGTTGGCTGGCTGACTGGCTGCGACCGGTGGTCGCAAGATGACTACAATCGTTCGGAATGGCAACGCTGCTTTTACTCGGCCGATTAATGTCACGGCGACGGGGAGTTAACGAGACCGACTCAAAATGTTCTCGGACAAATGCGCGCCGAATGAAGACGCATCATGCCGGTGCTCGATCTGTCGCGTCGCTGCCAAAAGCCTGCGAATCGTCGCGGCGATTCTCTCGATTGCCCTGTAATTAGCAGTCGCTGAAAATTCTTCGAATTTTCGGATACAAATTTGCTATCAGACCACGGATTTTATTCGCTCATCGTTAAATTTGGTGCTCGCTATTTAAAACGGTGGAAAGATTAAAAGAATTAAAACTGGTCAATGTATTATTTTTAATCGATTGAAATGATTACGGAAAGAAGGAAGTACGCTTCGTTCCTGAGTCATTAAGATGCTAAATTTGTTTGAACATCTATAGATAATCACTAAAAATATTCATTATGTTGTAAGAAATATCGAAAAATCGATCCGCGATTGAATTTATTTGAATCTGTTCCATTTGCAAAACTCGGATGAGGGAAACAAAAATTATTTAAATTATTTGCAAGAGACATAAATTGGTCGAAAATATCTTCCATTCTTTAATACTTATAATAAGTTGAAAATAATCTAACAATATCCTCGAATCCTTCCAATAACTTTTCAATATTATATGTGTCACAAATTCATAAAATCCGCAGTCTGCTAATAAAAAAACAGTATCCGGCCAATCAGAATTGATTGACAACTCTGGAGAACTATTTCAAAAGCAGGAAGAAGGTTAATCGATTTCCGTAAACTATCGTACAGCAATACGCTCGGTCTTAGATCTTGAAGAATCGTTTCCAATTCTCGACGAGCTCGTCCCGGCAGCGCGAATTTGATTATCACCCAGAACAGGAGATTTATGTCTCTGAAACTACGCGCGTGCACACGCTGGAACTCGGTCGGAACTATGCAGGCGGTGAGTGCGTCGTACAAGCAGGAGAAGAAGAAGAAGAAGAAGAAGAAGAGGAGGGCGAAGAAAAGGAGGAAAAGGAGGACGAAGAAGGGAGCGACTGGGCCGAAGGGCTAGTTTCGGCCTTAGTCTGGCAGACAATCGTAAAAGCCGAACGATCCCTGCGCGAATTATAGGCCGCGGTTCCTCGGCGAGAATATGTCTATCCGTGAACGTGTGTGCGGGCACAGCACACGCTGGTCTCCTCCCGGCCGGCAGCGTAAACGCTTAGGCCTCCTCCGCCGGCCCGATAGCGCGCGTCAGAATAAACAATATTTACGAATTACTCGGCTGCACCCATGGCCTCGGATCCCGGTCCCGGCGAACAAGTCGATTTCGAGCTGCGGTTTCGGCTGCCCGCCGAGTAGCACATCGTTCCGCTGCTCCTCTCTGCTTAGGATTCTAATTTCGCTAATGTCGAGGATTCTTCTGTCAGTCGACCGGCTGTTCCTCGAAGCTTATTGGCCGTAGAGGAAGAATTACGCGTCGGTCGAGCGGGCCCGCGATCTTTGTTTGGCGATAAATAAATCAGCTCGGAACGAGTTCGATCACCGAGAGGCAATAAAGCTGCGCGTTCGGGAGTCTTGGCACGCCGGGGGCAGTTTTACTATCAGCCGAAAAATGAATTTCGCGAGGAACGGGAATGCGGTGAACGCGAAAATTGCATCGCCAGCGAAACGGAACGATACTCGAGGTAAATGAAACGCTGCGGAGGTTCGAGCGGAGGCGTCTCGATTCGAAACGGGCTCGGTACTCCCTAGCATTTCATTTCGCGAGGGGTTCCATTTCGACCCGACAAACTAGCCGAGAGCGAACGGTCGGTCGACACGCGAAAAAATCCGCGCGGCGTACGCGAGAGCGGAAAATCGATTTCCGATGCGTCGAGGCGCGCGAGGCGTGATGGCACGAGACGCGCGCGCGCGCGCGCGACGGTCACGAGAGGCGACAGGATAGCCGGAGATAGTGGCGCAGGTGCAATTAGGGGCCGCGGAGCGAAGCATCAAAGCCGGCCGGTATTAAATTAAGTGGCTCGACTCGGATCTGCCTTGCCAATTTTGCGGCAGACGAACCGCGACGTCTTCCTCCGGCCGGCGAACAATTCCCGCCGCGTCGAGACGCGATTCCAATTAATAACGGCCGCCTGTTCCCCACATAGTTTGCCGTCTCGTCAGACTTTGTCGGTCCCCCCGGTCGCTCGAATCCGACGTCGGGACAAATTCAAACGAATTCTGATCCGGTGTCCGATTCCACGTGACCGCGGCGGCACCACGGATTTATGGCAAGATGGCCGTCCGTGAATCTTCTCCCGGCGGACGGAGACGTCTCTATTAACCCGTGCAAGCCTTTTAGAGAAATTCACGCGATCGTCCCGTTGGCCACGCTATTACGACAATTACCTTCGTCAGCGAGTCGAGTGACCGTGATAATTGGACTGCAGATGCTCGGGCAGATTGCCACTTTTATAGACGGACGCTCGTCGAGCACGGCTAAGTGACATCTTGTTATCCACGGCGAGCGTTTCGATGGTTCGCAACTGCGATTCAATTTTTTATCTCGACGCATGCGAAAGACACGTGACACGAAATTCTAGACGTCTATCGATGGATCGTTTCTCGTTACGATTCGAAAGTCGATCGGCATTGTTGTAGCTCTCGACGATGTTGTCCGATGCTGGCGGAAATTATTTTTATAAAAGGATACGCTTTGGAGGCGCGACAGCAAGAAACGAAACGATCGACGGTGAAAGCTCGCGCGCCGTCTTGTTCGGGACAATGATCGAAAGGAACGAGAGCGAACGACAAAACGGGAATTTATCCGAGTCTTTGCGTCCGCGACTCGTTGAGCCAATATTCCTTTAGAAAGCGTGAAATATCAATACGACCGATTAGCCGCTTTCTGCGCGACCAATGGGACCCCATACATTACACCTTCGCGCAATAATTGCACAACGCTGCGCGGACGATGGTCGGACAAATTTTCCTGCTTCGTAACATGAGCGCAACTAAACTGCGGATAGATCTGCGTGCGAAATTAAAATCTTCTGGTAAATGATAAGATGGCGTAGAAAAACGATCATTGTCCAAAAGTCGGCCGCCGTCTGTAAATCTGTTTACTGTTTCTAGCTTCAAGCTATTTACGTAATTAATTTTTCTATACCGAAACGACTTTTTCTTAACGTTATTCGTTTGTTCGTATAATTCCGTATTAACCCTTTGCACTCGAATGGTGACTCTGAGGCACCACTAAAATTATTACAGCACGTTCCAAAGTAATTTTTATATTCTGAAAAATTATTTCAAATTATTTGATTTCAAAAATGACTAAAAGTACAACTATTGTTGCACGAGTTGCAAAATTCAATTTCATACGTATAAAATACATTTTTATCATATAAAATGGAAATGCTGTATGTCGGGAAAGTTATTTTAGAATCACAGTTAAAATGGCTTCGAGTGCAAAGGGTTAAATAATACAGCATTCGAACTAACGCTGTACAAGACAGTTTATAACGTGATCATTACGTTCCTTGCGATGCGAATGAGTGAAATGGGCGTGCGATTGCTGAAATTATTCAAAAGGATGCAACGTATCGATTATCTTTATGGAATATCCATTTGACTGCAATTTGTCGCTCGTCCAATTGTACACTTCTTTCAACGAATCTTTCCTCCGTGTTCCAGGTACATGAAATACTTGTATCCATACGAGTGCGAGAAGAGACGACTATCGACACCAGCGGAACTGCAAGCAGCGATCGACGGGAATCGGCGAGAAGGTCGGCGCAGCAGTTACGGGGCTTATGGGGGTGGCGCAGGCAGCGCAGCCGAAATGGGCCAACGAAATCCGCATGCACCGAGCTCGCTCGCGTTGCACGCGCAGATGTCACCGCTGTCGTTGGTGACCGCTGTAGCTGCCGGTGGCCAGCACCACGCGCAACAGGCTTTGGTGAACGGAAGTGCAGCGCACACCCCATTACCCCATCATCCACACCATCCTCAGCACCCTCAGGGATCGTTGGGACAGCCGCAGAATGCCGGTTAGTAGAATAAATCTAGTAGCAGGTGTCCTTTGATAGAGATATTGGCGCTGGTGTACAGACAGATAAATTGAAGAAGATTTACCACTTTGGACACTTGGACAAAAATATTCGGTTTAACGAAAAAGTCCACGATTGTAACGAGAACGCGGATTTTCACATTTATATACAGTGAGAAACTTGGACGCTGACTTAACACTTTATCGACCGGTCATCCGGTCTTAAAAATTTTGATTTTATTTATCTTATTAATCGCGAAAGTTACAAATTAAAAGAAAGTACAATTTAAAACATTTGTCTCTGTTTAAAAAAGCTTTCGGTTTTTCCCTTTCCTCGGAAAACCGCCGCTCTTTTATTTTGGTCCGGATACGAGGGATACGGATTAGAGCAAGGAGATATCAACTGGTACAGTAATTTAATTCCTTCACGAGCCCTGAGAAGGGCTTGCCGTTTATTTGGTATCCCTGGTCCGGAAATACAATCCTTTATAATTTCCACAGTCGTCAGGGATCCGGCCAGCACCGCTACAGAATTTATATATCCTCGGTCTGGTCTATTTTCGGCTGCCTTTTTCTATTGCCTTGCGCAGGTCAGTTCCTTGGGCTTCTATAGAGAAACGTGAATAAGAAATTAATTAGCTTATACCTTCTTATGATCGTTCCTGTGTTTCCTCACGATCCTCGCAACGATGCTCGTGCGATCGGAGGGGGGACGTCACATCTCACTGCGTAGCGCAGGGGGATCAGTGGACTGTATTTGTTGACGATTCCCGTTCTATGGAATACGCCGCTAGCAGACGCACGGATTCTAACCTTGATTTCCTTCTGCGACAATTGTTAAATCCTACTCGTACCGGCGGGTTTTTCACCGTCATGTTCCGCTTCCTAGACCAGGGCTTCCTTGAAATAATCCGCCAAGCTCTTAACACGGTAGTGATGTTCACTCCGGACAAGCTGGCTCACAATATTAATAAATTCGAATAGGTCTCCTGTTTGAGTGTTATCGAGTATTCCGGTCCTCGGCAGCAATCCTTGCTCCGCTCAGAATTACTCTCTTCTCAACTTTCTCAAAAGGCGAAGAACGTACGTGGACGATTTCCTCGATCTTTCCAGTCGACTGTCTAAACTCGAATCTCTCGCAGTCAGCTGTGCGAATGCCGTGCTATCCTGATTAGCCGGCACGCGGCGCTGACTGCCACGTATGTCTATCTCGCTTGTATCCATCGCGTTGCTCGCTCTTTCTCGTGGCGGTATATTCTCACCGCTCGCGTTTCAAAATTATGAACATGTTCTACCGGCCTTGACTTTCGCCGGGCAACACTTCGTGAATTTAACCGAAATCGAGCGTTTCAGCACAGTTTTTCTATCATCTATTGTTAGCTCGCGTCGTCCCCTTGAAAGGCACCGCCCGGGGGTCACGCGGCACAATAGGCACAGAAACTCCGTTAACCTCCGCTAACGGCTACAATTTAAACAATCTCAATAATAGATAACAAATTAAGGGTTACCATGGCAACCGATTCACAGGCTACCAATCGGGGGGAAAAGCCGATTTATAGGCTACCAGTCGATAAAGTGTTAACATATTATTCGCTGTCTTAATCACGCGTGTGTTATGTTCACGATTTTGTAGTTTTCACACTAGATAGTCAATTGCATTTAACGGGTAAGTAGAATAAACCGAGATAGGTTAGTYATACGTGATACATCTATTTCTTTAAAATGGGAAGTACGATGTACTGCTAACGCGTGATATTGATTCCTTTATTTGCCAACACATRTTCGGCCAAAACCGGAAGAGTTTGTCGTYAGTCACAGACTTGTGCAGTGAACAATTGTCGTCTGAACGTATCTCGAAAATTTAACGTGCAGAAAGTACTGTATWACGTGTATAAAAATTGTGAGTGYAAAGAACGAATTACGGTAAGTACAATATTTTATTTCTGAATAATTTGACTCTCGATTCATTAATTTGTCATGTTGAACTATAATTATACTATCTTTAGTAAAAATCTTTCTGAGGGTTTTATCCCATATCTGATAGAGTGATAAATAATTATTTTATCAAATCATGTTCCCCCGGGCTTATAGAAATTCCCCGGGGCTAATTACACTTTTACCGCTTTATACGATAGCTAATACAGTAAAATATAAATAAATAAGTTAATAGATATATAATAGATAAATTGTATATATGAAACTAAATGTTTACCGAATGTTTTTAGCGACATTGAACACTTTCATCCGATTTGTTCTTAGTAGCAGAAATAACTTTTCGACCCCATTTAACACCATTTACTCCAAAAGATTTTCCGAAGGCCAGCGATCGAGATATTCCAAGCAGGAATAAATGAACCTTTCCATCAGCCTTACCCACGTGTCAATCACCAGGAGCTGCCAGCATCAAAGAAACAATTACGCTCTGATCTACTTTCACCGGTGTGTGTGTGTGTGCTCGCGGTGTTTTTTCTTCGAAAAAAGCCGGAAACGGCGGAATCGGAACGGAGCGTTCCGAAAAAGAACAAGCGAAGGGAGGAAAGAGATAACTCGCGGACCACGGAGCCGGGAAGGAGCGGGTTTATTTTAAATCGGTAGTTAGGGTTCCAGGCCTCCCCGGAGATGATGATGCGAGAGCGAAGGAGGAGCGTAATTGATTGTACGATCCTCCGGAGACAGGCGTTAACGGATGACTCTCGCTAACGAGCATTCCTACTTCCCTACCCCTTTCTTCCTCCTTCTCGCCCCTTGTGATCCGGGCAGACGCCTTTCCGCCCTGCTTACACCCTGTTTCCGCCACCCTCTAACGTTCGACCAATTTCAATCGGTTGTTTAGCGCCGCCCCCGGGATTCGCGTCGAATACCCTCGCTCCGTTTCGCGCCCAATGAACTACGACACCTTATAATCGTTGGTCCATAATTGGGAAGACGAATCAGTTTTTCATTCCTGCCCCTTTATTTGTATTTGAACCAGCAGTGTGATAAATAATAAATTATTAATAATAGTCATCGGTAATCGAAAAGGAAATGCTCGCGATTGGAGCTTCTGAAACGTAACAAGGCTATACCTAGAAAGAAGTTTAAAATGTTGAGCAACAAAGCCGTTCTTACTTAGTAAAAAATTAGGTAAACAGATCGCGTATATTGTCAACAGAGGACAGAATTCTGTCGCGGCAGGTGTTACGCGTCGCTTTATGAGCGAAACGTATCACTTGGCGTTTGGAAGTATTCAGAAAAAGTCGTTTTAGCTGAGACCAAACGGATAGTTTATCAATGTCCTGTTGCATTAAAAGAGCATCGGCAACACTCCGGACAACTCCATAAATCTTCGCATTGTCGGCCAGGAGTGAGATCACGCAGTAAGTTAATACATCCGGAGCGTTGTTTATAAAAAGTGCGAAAAGTGGCGAAGGTGAGACTGTTGCGAGAGGCGCGCATTGAATTTGACCATTTGTGTTCTATGGGTAAAATAGCTATCAATCCGCCGCAGAACCTTGGATAGAAGAGTAGGATGATCGAATGAATCGAAGGCTTTGCGTAATTCAGTGTATACAGCGTCGACTCGAAGATCGCTTCCAAGCAATTTGCAAAATATATAAAAGAGAAGAAATAGTGGGTTGATAATGGTGGTTTATTACTGATTAGAACAAAATTTAAACAATTTTTAGCTTTGTGTTTTCAAGACCTTCGTGAGCTAGCAACAGAAATATCCCTTCTTTAAAAATAATGTTAACTAATTTATAAAAACAACCCTCAATTCTCATTAAGGGAAGAGAGGAGATTCTTGCTTGAAGTTACGGATACATTTTCAGAAAGTTTTAGGTTTATTTAGGTCTTTATTTCTATCGCAACAAAAAATATTATACAATGATAAACATAATTTTGTAATTTCTGTAAAAATAGTGACATAAAAATTGTGTGTATTAAGAGTGGATTACGGTAAGTAATCTTTTGTTTCGCATTTTTCACACTGATATTATAAAATCTTCTTTTCTTTTTTGACATTCAGGTGCCACTGAAAGAACAACGAAATAAGCAGACCTGGTCAGAACAAAACATAACCGAAACAATAGAAGCAGTTTTTGTTACGTTCCTCGACCTACGCTGAAGATTAGAATTGTATATAAATGAATTGTATATGGAATCGACAGCAATTTATTAACAGTAAAAATGACTGCGTCGGCGTTTTATCCTACTTCCACCTATAACGTCAATAATTTCGATATAAAATGTTTGACGTCGGTCAAGATGATCAGTCGAGACTCGCATCGTATGTGTCCCCACGAACGCAGCATATTCGAAAAATCGGTGGCACTTAGCCTAGACGCGTTTCGCGGCAATGCGAGAAGTTCTCGCCTGGCTGTCCTACTCTTGTCGAGGGGTAGTCGGAGCGAGTCCTCGAGATGGACGGTAGCGAAGCCGCGGCTCGAATGGCTCATTTGTCGAGCCGTCCGGGCAGTAGTTTCACCGACACGTTCCTCCCTCTGGATACTTCTCTCTCTCGTTCCGCGGTTTGGCCTGCCCCTGCGCCGCCAGGACGGTGCGACGCCAATCAACGGCCGTCCCTGTTTTAATTTAGTACTCGGTGCGGACGTCTTTTCCGTCGCGACGACCGCGACGGCGAAGGCGACGGCTACGGCGTCTGGGCTCGCGCGATTGACGTGGACCGCCGTTTGATCGATCGTTCTACGAACACACCTACCCTTCAGCTTCCTTGGTGGCTGCCCCCGGCTCGCGCAGTATCTCGATATTAATGACCGTTCCTCGCGGCAGCTAATGGACGCTTTAATTGTTATCGATCTCTTTGCAGGACCTATTCCCGGAATGGCGCCGTCCGAATTCGAGGCGCGCATGGTGGAGTACGTGAAACTGCTGAACAAAGAGCTAAGAAGCGCTGGCGCGGGCACCCCGCCCCCAATGATCAACCGGCAAGGCAGCGCGTCGCCCCCTTCGTCCACGCCGCCGAGGGATGGTGGTTTCAGCGCGCTGGAAATGTCTCGACTCACGCTCTGGAACATGTACAACAACAACAACACCCTCTATCCCGGAGTCGGGCATCAGCCGCCCCTATCGCCGCAGGCTTCGCACTCGCCGGTACCTCCGGCATCTAGCCCGGAACCTCAGAGGGAAGCCCTCGATCTTGGGCTCAGGTAAGTAACCGCAACTTGATATGGAAAGTGCGAAGACGTATACAGGTAGCGCTTTCTGGTAATATGACAAAACTTTAAGTTGAAAATAATTGATTTTCACCTAACATGTGGTCGATACAAGCAAATAATAATTTGAGAATATCTAATATCGTAACACGAGAATATTTCGATTTTTAATCTTTGTCCTATTATGGCGAAAAAATATTCGAAACTAAAGTTTTGTTGTTATTATCATCATCATTATTATTACTATTATCCCGTCGTACTTTCTTTAAGACCCTTTTCAGGCCACGATCTCTGGGTCCGAAAGAACCCAGACATGGTACGGCGAGGGTTGACTAGAATTCCTATTTTCTTTATTAGTTTAACAAATGTGTCCTTTTATTCTTTCGATGTCTTTCCTATTTCGTGTTTCGCGTTATCGTTTCTATCATAAGTTCGTCGAATCCGTGATTAGTATCTCGTCATGATGAGTAAATGGTGTTCCAGGTCGTCGCCCGTATCCTCGTCACCGGCAAGACAAAGTTCACCCTCCTCGGGCGGCAGCCTCCAGGTTAAAAGGGACCCGGACGTAATCGGGTTATCCGGACCTACCCCGGCGAAGAGACTGCTCTCCGACGATGACAGCCCCCCGGAAAAGAACGCACCCTCCATCCAAGGCACGCACATTAAAATTTCCAATCGAGGTAGGCACGCCTTCGTATGTTTCGGTGAAGGGGTTTTCGAGATCGCTTTATTAACGACGGTAACTTTTGGTTAACAGGAGACGGAAGGAACGGTGACAATTCTCTGGTGGTCAGCATGGAATTGAACGGAGTGATGTACCAAGGTGTATTGTTCGCCCAGACAGACAGGAGCAACGCCGCTAGTAACAATACGGCAAAAGCATCCCGGAGCATGGTTTCGTGAACGACGAGCACAGAAAGGACGAGCAGCCTACCCATGATGTGTTTAAACACGTCAGCCATCCGTATTTGCGATTAGAACGTTCAAATCAATGACTATAATGTTCGCAGTCGCATACAAATTTCAGGTTATTTTTAAAATCGTTTCGGGTCCCATCGACGAGGTGAGAACCATCAACCAGGGCTCAAGTTTCAAGGGATCAGTTCAGTCTTTTGAGGTCTAGGGTTTTTCGTTTCTCCCGATTTTTCGAACAGTTCTGTACCGTCGACGTGGCTACAGTGGTCGACCTTTTCCTTACTAATTTCGACGAAGATCACAAGTCCGAAATTTTGTTTAAAACCGAATCGAGAAACCTTTTTATTTCACGAACGATTGTGACGATTATCTTTCGTCCGAGGTAGGCTGCTACGTTTTGATGAATAATTCAATTGTTATAACGTGTGAATAGCAATGAATGTATGATTTGTGTGCAATGAAAAAAAGGAGTTTCTTTTCTTTTTTAATTATAATACTATTCAACGCCTTGCATTCCTTTCGCTCAAGGTACTTTCCGGGGAGTGTCGTTGACGTTACGACCTTTGATTGTCGTTCGCTCAGATTTGACGTAAATTTACAAAAGAGAAAAAAAAGAAAGACAAAGAGCGGTGACAATCACGACCGGAAGTCAAGTGTCTTGATCGGAAGCATTCGGCCGAATCGAAGAATCATGCATAAATACACACACACACACACATATATACACACACGCTTGCTCGTGCGCGCGAACACACACGTGTCCACATTTCTTTCCCCTTCGGTTTCTCTATTTTTCTTTCCGTGTTTTTTTTTAATCGCTCTATCGCCGAATCAAAACATCTTAACTTATTTATTGCTGCCGATCTCTCGACATCTCGAGGCTCGCTTCTCGGTGACGCCTGTGTCGGTTCTCATCCCGAGAAATCGGCCCTCTTCCGATATTTTATAGCATTTTTAATCAGTATCTGTACATTGGTTTTTACCTATTGTTCTCATCACATCGCCCGCGATTATTATCAACGCGGGAGAGTGAGATTGGATCGGACGAATGAGCAAGTGTATACACACAGATGTATAAATATATACACGATCGTATATACATAGAGAGAATGTGAGACAGAGAACGTGAAAGAGAGATAGAATCGTCCATATAGCTCGCTCGTTAAGTGTACATAGTCATTCGAATATTTCTTTTTTTTCTTTGTTTTCTTGTTTCGCAAAGAGACAGAACTCAGTGCGACAATATTATACAACAAGATATGCTATTGCATAATAGTAATAATTATTATTCTTACTAGATTTAGGGCAGGAATGGGGGGAGTGGGAGAGAGAGAGAGAGAGAGAGAAGAAAACTATTGTAACGCGGTTTTTATTCTTGTACGCACCAATCATTTTTATTTTCTTTTACTTTCTGTTACTGTCTGTTCAGTCGACGCGTGGTTTTCGACGCCTAGAGGCGAATCCGTCCTCGATCGAACGACGACACTTCTCTGCTTCCTCTTACGTTCATTTCCCCCTTCTTTTTAGTTTTCAACGTTATTCATCATATTAGAAAATTCGAAAAGCATTTACTCTTTCGTTCGATCGAGACGTCTCGCGTCGCCGGTCCTACGTCGTCTTCTTCGGCAGTTTCCTTTTTTTTTTTTTTGAAACGATAGGACGCGATTTACCAACGTCGAAGCTTGGGCCAGTGTCGATATTACAAGCGGTGTTCCCGCGGAATACCGATCTATAGATCTAGGAGGACGATACGAGACGTTTTTCCTTACATAGTGTTTAGTATGTATGCGAGGGAGGACCTTCGAGCACCAGGAATGCGTTGTGTATGTTTGTCGAACGCTGAAAAAAAATTGAGGGTTCTAAATACATCCTTTTTTTAGTCATAGTCGTTAGAGTAAACCGATTTTAAAGCGAGGGGTAAGGTATTAGCAGAGAACGCTCACGAGACTATAGGGAAGGAAGTATGTCTAAAGAATTTTAAAAGGAGGTAGAGAGAGAGAGAGAGCGCGAGAGTGTGCGCGCAAAAACAATGCCGATCTCGAGGCGATAGAGACGAGACGGTAACTGAGGATTGAGAAGGAAAAATGGAAAAGATTAATTTTTTGAGTCGCAACGAATACACGCGAGTCGATGACGATGCGGATAAGAGAGGGGATGAAATTGTGTTATTGTTTATAGCTCGATGGTTAGGCCAAAAAGACTGTTATATAGGACGAATATTATATACATATAGTAGAAATACTTTCTTATTATGGTTATTAAGAACGATATTATTGTCATCGCAAATATTCTAATTACGACTATATTTACCACTATTCCTAATCACTCTACTATTAGTATTATCGCAGCTATTTACTATTATCACCTTGTTACATCGTGATAGCGACAAACTGTTTTAACACACGAGCGGTGACAGACGTCGAAGACGCGCGTGTGCGAGATGACTTTTGTCGATCGAGAAAAAGATCAAGAGATAGATAGAGTGTGTGAGAGAGAGAGAGAGAGAGAGAGATAGGGATGCTATTGACTGCGCGTTACAACCGAAACAACTTCGACAGTTCTTCTCGTGTTCGGTTTCTCTACGAGTGTTCAATTTGCCCTGTTTTATTTTCGGTCGATTACGAGAACGGGATCGACGGAAAGACAGCACGGGAGATGTAATCAGGAGTATAGCGTATCGAAGAACGCTCGATTCGTGATTCCGGCACGAGGCAAATAACTTAACATGGAACTTGTTAATTAATTACCGGCTTTGATGATCTACCGGTACGCGTTTGGCATTACCGTTTCCTCGGTCGACTGCTCGAAAAAAAGATGCGGCACCACACACTTACATGCATAATATTGTAATAGCTCTATAAATGTTGTATATATTATATATGATATTATCAAGAGAAGACGGCAGCGACAACAACAAAAAAAAATGAATCACACCGATCGACATTCAGCTATTATATAGTTCTCCATAAGTAGCAAGATAGTTTATCTGTAAATCTATGTAAACGAGCCCACGAATATCATAACGAATAAAGTCGACATTACTTTTATATGATTATGGTCCTGCTACCTCGCCGAGAGGCTCTACTCTCTCTGTGTGCACTCTCGGGATCTAGAGCGGCGCCCTAAGACACGGGCGTCCCGGCCGAATGCTTTTGTAACCGACTAAATTTTTCTTATTTTTATATCTCGACTCATTTATTTGTTTCATTGGAGAATGTTAACATTTTGAATTGACGATTAAAGTTCTCAATCCTAGACAACAATGCTTTCTTTTCTTCGTCCGACGCGAACGCGTACTCGACGGACGACAAGCATAATCTCACGAGATCCTCTTGACCCAGACCAAACGTTGAACCGGCGATTTCGTATTCCTTCGACAACGACGTGTGGAAAACACCTTTGTCGTCGGTCTGAAAAAAAAGGTAAATGAGGATTTTTTTAATTGAATATTTGCTAGGCACTGGCAAATAATAGTTTGGATGAATATTAACAGCTTTACTTACACCAAGACAAATAGGATGTCCAGCTTCGAACAAATATTTAAACTGATGAGATTCGTAAGAGGGTATTGTCTTACATTGGACGTTTGATGTTAGGCACAGTTCTAAGTTAAAAATTAAAATAAATTATTTAAATGAAAGAGAGCACCGTTGACCTCGAAATCCCGAAAAATGTGGTCTTGAGAAAAAATATTTCATACCAACAGGAATTTTTGAATTGATAAGCGTCTTGAACAATTTCTCAGAACCTTGTAAGTTAGGATGGATGGAAGTACAGTGTCCCAGTCTGTCTGGTTTGAATTCTAGTATATCCCTTGCTTCTACTTCATTGGAAATCTAGAAATAAGAACACGAAGATATTAAATGATAGTTTCAGTGATTTATTATTAAATGAAATACAACACAAAGGGCATAGCCGATTAAGATGGTCAAAACTGCCCTTAGAGGTTTTTCAATGAGTCATACACCGATCGATAGCTGACCAATAAAAACTCATCTGTGCAAAATTTTAACCCTGTAACTTGTCCGTGAAATAACGTTTGAAATTACTTAATCCACACTCGCGGCAAACTAAAAAAGTAGTAGCTTCATTCTGACAGCAAAAAACATCGACACATTGGGTTTTCACTTTTTTTGACAATGTTGCAGGCGAGCAAAAGATCTGAGAAAAATTGAGTACACGAACCGTGATAATACCTTGTCAGGGAATTAATGTAAAAGTTTTACCGATTTTAGTTTTCGAGAAATCTTCAATTTTCCGATTTTTTGAGGGTTTTTCATTTTTGATAATCACAGCTTGCAACTGAAAAATCTGAAAAAGTTCTATAACATGTGACTTAATGTCCAAAATAAGCCATATTATTTTCAAAATTTTAGAAAGCCGCTAAAGGTGGAGAAATGCCGGAAAACCGCGAAATCTAATTTACCCTGTAACTACCCTCACGGACAAGTTACAGGGTTAAAATTTTGCACAGATGAGTTTTTATTGGTCAGCTATCGATCGGTGTATGACTCATTGAAAAACCTCTAAGGGCAGTTTTGACCATATTAATTGGCTATGCCCTTTCACCTCTGCGCAATGAGCTGCAATCTTGAGGCCAGCATTTCTCGCTTTTTTTAATAATTCCAGAAATGCATCTCCGGTCATTGGATCTCCACTGAGATCCAGGCCTACCACATACTGTGGCTGCTTCTTAAAATAATCTATTGCCAACTCTATATTCTCTTCTGCTGCTTTATATCCTTGTTTTCGATTAATAGATACCAATAACTTCACAATTATTTCTGGTAAATTTGTTTTACAAACGCTATAAGTGTAAATAAGAGAATTGAGATTTATAGATTATCATAATTATCTAAAGTTGGAAAAAATTTTCATTTACAAAATTGTGCCTACTGAAAAGCTCTTATAATGGCTTCTATGTATTCTCGCTTTGTCATTTGTCCATTAACAGCTCGAGGAGTACTTCTAAGTTCTAAATATATAACATTGTCTTCCTTAAATTCTTTAATTACATCATAGGTAGATTGAAAAACTGCTTCCGGAGTTACTGTCAATGAGTGTGCTATATCAAACACTTTGAAACACCTACAGAAAATAATTATATCATCTTCAAGTGGAAACACTAATTAATGCAGTAATAGTGTATCTTGTAATGTATGAAATTAAAACTTAAAAGGACAAGGTTAGCGTACTCGCCTAATGACGAATACTTCCCCATACTCATGGTTACATTCTCTTCGTCTTCTGAATTTGGATTCTGAATTTTATATAGTTTTTTTAATGTTTCTGAACTTAATGAGCCGTTCAAATGAGCATGAAGTTCCTGTGAACGAATAAATATTTATTTGTATCAAGTTTGGAAATGTCATTGTTTGTAACTACGGACATAACCTCATTATGTCACGCAAAAATTTATATGACAACTATACGTACCAGTTTCGGCAGAGATTTGCAGAATTTTTCGAAATTCATTTTAAATCAAAGATTTAGAGTATTTATTGTCCCAGCGAAGAGGTTCTCGAATCTAAATATTGTACTTCGACATTTCTTGGTAATCAATTTCCTGGCACACATGCGCTCTCAAGTATGTAATTCAAATCTTCGACACGCTACACATTTTTAAATCACAAGCTACCTGTGACAAAAAGTATTCTTCGAGCTTTAATTTAAGCACCGCGTATTGGATCAATTTAAACGGAAAATACTAAAATATTATTTCCAATTTGAATTGCCGCCAATCAATTAAACAGCATTTCCATCTCCATACTCAAGTACCTTTTTTCATTCTACTGCGCATTCACCTTCACACAGTCATTTTAGAAAGAGAAGAGAGAACCAGAAGGAACGCAACAAGCTCTATAGAGATACCAAGGTCACTCGCATGGAAACAATGGATCAATATACAATCAAATATGTTTCGAATGTATCTGTTTGTAACAATATTTCTATAAGTTAAACGCTATCAGAGTAAATTCAGACCAGATTTATGGCAGTTTTGGGACATATTTAGTACAGTTTTTGAACGCATTTAGGACAGTGTTAGGATATCTTTTGGGCAGCTTCAGTTTTGATTCTCGCAATAGTGGCGCCTCTTGTGGAGGAATCGGGAACTTTTCTAGGCGTCTGTACAGCGCTAATTGGAATCGTGGCAAAACTCTCAAACTGTTAGTCAAATTAGTGACAGTCGATATACGAACAGCGAACGAAGCTTCAAAATTTGTCTGTAAACGGCGCTTATATCGCTGGTGTATTTTACGACGTCGTCGATATCATTTGGCTAACAGTTTCTATGATTTAACATTTATTATTTGGCGCTGCATAAACTCCTGAAGAGTTCTTCGTTTTGTGTTTTAAATAAATGGCTATTTTTTATTGCAATTTGTTAGTATTATACTGTAACAGTTGCTCATAAGTGAATTGTAAATAACTATAAATAAACTTAGTTCTACGAAAATGGGAGAATCTGAAAATTTAGAAAATGCAATTGAGAAGCTACGTAAAAGTGTTAATAATTTTCGCCTTGGAGCAATTTCCTTGGACGATTACAAACCTGTTGAAGACAAGATCAAAATAATTTATAATAATTTGACTCAATTAAATGCCAGGGTATTAATGCTCAAAGCATACCACCGTTTTAGTACGTACAAAAATAAGTAATATGTATGAAGTATAGTTACAATTTATAACGACAATTTTCTCTATTGTTGTAGTCGAAACAGAAGGAGTACAAGAGGAAGATGCAGCAACAAAGTGTTCAGAAGCAGCATCAAATTGCCATTTAAATAACCTAGCAATCAAGTCATGTCTTCACTCTTATACGATTACAAATATTTTGGGTGGTAAGCAAGGTGGACCTGACATGCAAAAGTAATTTTCTAAATGCTCTGAACCATAGAAACATAAATCTTGATAATATTTAAGATCGAACTATTGAATTATTTTGTTTCAGAAAAATGTTTGGTTATTTGTGTAAATTATATAGCATCAATGACGAGTTGATGATGTTACAAAAAGAAATTGATGAAGCACTGGAGAAACAATTGGATTTACAGATAGAGTGTCAAGACATGATATATGATCATAAAAAATTCCTAGAGGTGCAAGAAGAAAGGTGGAATAAAAAATTGCAAGAAACAAACCCTGAAGTTGCACGGTACAAACAGTTTTAGTAAATCTTACAAGTTATGGCAATTTTTTCCATGATTCAATTTGTTTCAGCATCAAGAAGAAGCTAATCCAGAGAATAGATAAAGTTAATATAATGAAGAAACTCATTGTCAATTTTATTGCTGCCTCCAATCAGTTGTTAATGAAAAAACCAATTTTAGTAGATATGTTAGAGAAGCACAGAGACCTAATCGATATTGATACAGTCATGAAAATGGTCCAAAACAATGCAGAAAATGTAACGGGAACAGTGGTTTGAATACAAAGTAACCACACTTGTTAAATGTAATTTCACCAAGGTATTTTTTTATATTTTTATATTAAATCATTAGTTTTACATAACGAAAGCTCCCAACTTTCTTCAGAGTATACCTTCCTCCTGGATGCGTTGATGATTGCAATGTGATCTGTTTCACACCTTGAATCTTGTGTGGATTTGAAATTCACATTATTTATAGGATTTCCATTCCTTGACTTCTTCACTGCATTCTTGCGTAACATGTTTCTAAACAGGTTTTCATAGAACGAGGATGATAAAATTTAAAATCTGAAAATACGGCAAGCAAACTTAAAGTGTATAAAAGAATCGAGTTTGCACTCCACAACTATTTACAGCGGATGATTTCCAGTGATCTTCTCCATTTCCGTTTGAAACAGCTTCATGAGACGGTTCTGTTACGTACACCTATGTACTGGTTGTTAAATAATAGTTTGCAAGCCAGTAATTAATTCAAAGATAGCATTTGAATCACAGCTCGCGATAAAAACGTATTTATCCGCGCAGGGGAGAGGGGTGCGCATTTGTTGATAAAATCATTCGACAAACGATCTGTGGTCTGTCCCGTGACACTCATTTTTATTTCAATATGGTTCTATGGTACGTTATCATTTTGTTCACTCAGTCTATTTTATTCTTGTCCCATTTTTCCATTATCAACATGCAAACCGCTCTCCTCGACATCTCAACCATTAAATTCCGCGTAAACACAGAGTCAATCGGAAGTAGTACTCAAACAATTTAATTTCTATGTACATTAAACTTTGTCTTGTTGTTCTGTTTGCCTTCGTCTTTAATAGTCCATTAGATTTATGGGTGTTCACAGGTAGAAAGAAAAACGCTAACAAATAACAAAAAAGGAAAGCACGGTCAAAGGGCGAACGATCGTTTACCAGGGGTTAAATGTGTGTAGCGTGTTGTTTCTCTTCGCAAAAAGAAAAATCTCGGACATCTTTCACCATCTGTTCATTACCACGTTCATGAACGCGTACGAAATCGACAATTTCGTTTCTATTTTCACGCCCGTGTAAATCGGCTCGTTGAATTATTTACTATTAATTATGATCTCGCGATTCGTCTCTTGTTCTCTCTCTCTCTCTCGCTCTTGTCCGATCTCGCCGTGATGAACACATCCGCTTTTATCCACCGTCGTCGTGGTCACGTTGGTAAGAAAAATTCGTCGGTCACCGTCGGGTGTGCGTCGCGACGACGGTAAAACTACAGTGGTAAGAATATAGCTTATTAATTCGCCATTACTGATATAGTTTATGTATATATGTATATGTATATATAATTTGAAGCTGATACAATCTCCCTGACATTATCCGACACATTATCCCTCGAACCGTTCGTTCTATCGTTTCTTTCTTTCTTTCTTTTGTTTTCTTCGTATTTCCCGTGTGCGTACTCTTCTCTCCACTCTTCACAATAATAATTTTCTATTTACAAAAAGGTGCACCGATATAAGTCCAAGTTTCATAGTCTTTTTATTCCTCCGCTGCACGTTGCTTAATTAATTCGATAAACTCCTGCCTCTACTTTCTCACCGTCCTCCATCGTTCGACTTTCGAACAAAACATAACTCGCTCTCTCTCTTTCTTTCTTTCTTTTGTAAAACGGACCGTCATCAAACAAACACTCTCATTACACATTGGGCATGCTGTTAATCATCGGTAACGCACGTGAGCTGCCAATTCCATACATAGTGGCAAACAATCGGTTGAACACAAGCTACGTAAACTCGTTCTCGGCAACAGATACATGCTTAAAAAAAAAAGAAAAATAAAGAAAAACGGAAACGAAACAATAATCGTAGCAATAGTAGCAATTAATAGTAAACGCTGTCGAAACGCGTTGTATAGATCGCATCGTTATTATCATTATTCTTATTATCATCTAAATCACGTTCCGAAGAATGAATCACGCGACGAATTCACTATTATAAAAGTACGACATCCGCTGTCGCCGATACGCTCGAAACAAATAAACCAGTGAAATGACAGAAGGTCTTTTCTTCCTCGCTTTACAATTGAAGCGAGACCCGACGGGGTACAACTAGGAAACGTCTCACTTCCCACAAGCGCATGTCAACTCTCATATTCGATCGAGAAAGGCATCTGTTTGTCCAAACATTACGTAAAATCTCAAAGTTTCCACTAAAATTAAGACACGAGCGAAAGGCAACGATAACAATTTTCACAATCAATTGTCACTTGAAAATAACGCAGGATCGAATATGGGAGTTACTGTAGAACCACGCACAGAAGATAGCCATGGATAAAACAGGCTGTTTCTTATCACTTTATCTATCAGAGATTTTATAAGACGAAACTTTCTCATTGCTCCGTAATGCAATCAAAATAAATACAATATGGTTTTCGCGAAGATGATAGAGAAACTGGGACGTTTGTCATTAAGAACAAAATAATTAAGCTCTTTCTACATGTAATACGGTCATGAAGAAGCCTACTGACGGACCCCATAGATAGGTAAAGTTTTAAGAAACGAAGGAGAAAGAGAAAAGAACAATGATCACCAACGATGAAACGGAAAACAGAGTGATCGAAGTTCGTCGAGACGCAAATTTACAGTTATCCACGAAAGTGTCTGTGCACACAGGTCGTTAATTTTTCAATAATATTTTCATGTAATAGCGCCATCCGTGACCTAATCAAAATTCTTGGCCAAAAGATTTCGTCTAAGAATTTTACAAGAGAGAATTGAAATTGATACAAGTTGTGCACGGATGCTTTAGCGGACCACTGCGTAATATTCCTAAACGCGATATTTTCACAGAAACGTATACGGAGAGCACGCACCTTGTATGCATCATTCGCGTGGATCATGCTCGAGAAGCGCTTATAATCGCAACGCTCGTCGAGAGCAAGGAAATGAAAGACACATATAGACGTACGTTGAACTTGGTCCGATCTATTCGCACCAATTTACAAATATACAAATAATCGCGTGGGGCGGCAACGCTCGCAATTGAATTGTCACCGTTCCAATCGACAAACAGGAGGGTTGACCGCAGTTGTCGGGACGCGTAACAGCCTTTCCTATTTCGTTATTAGAAGTATATAAGAGTGAACAAGAACAAAACAAGAAAAGAAAAAGGCAACGCTGACAAAAAAAAAGAACACAGGAACACGTGGATTGCCGAAGGGAAATCACTATCCTGGATCGCATAGGGAGGCTGTGGGATGAGGTTTAGGGGGATCGAAACGCGCCTCCTCTCTCTCTTTTGTCTTCCTTTCTTTTTGTTTTTCTTCACTCACAACCATACTTAACCAGCAGTCAGTCGTGTTCATATTTTAAAAAGTCGGTGACGCTTTGAAAAATCGACTAAAAAACTATAAACTAAATTGCAACATAGTTGCAGCGTAATCGTGCCAACGGTCTGTGGCAGGGTAGCGATATATTTATAAATAGGGAGGCTCTCATTTCCAATTCATCCATTCGTTCATGCAATCTGTTCCTCTATACGCTCGGTTTCTTCCATTCTCTCTTTATCGAGAATATTCCTTGAATCGGGAATTCGTGAATTAATGTATACCCTAATCACGGAATCAGGTGTGTACGTGTCTGTATGAATGGATCGCGTGTATGTATGTGTGATTTTGTTTGCTGTAACGATTGTATGCATGCAACTGTGTAGATGTCTTCGTGTGTGTACATCCGTCAAGAGATCATGCTTACAGACGAGATACCGTCGAAAAGTAAAAGAAAACTTAAAAATTGGCTTAAGCATTCGAGTTAACGTAAAAAAAAATTCTTTCCGTGGAGACGTGCAGACAAACGGGGGCCGAAAACCTCGAACCCTTTTTTTCCGGTCCGTCTCACTTCCGCTATCTCATGGTACTCAGAGAATCTCAACTCCTACAATTTCACTCTCTCTCTCCCTCCCTCTCTTTCTCTCTCCTCCTTTGACACAAAGTTTGCGCTCCATTCATTCTTTCTCCATCGTCATCGTGAATATATAACACAACCGATTGTTCGACGATCGTTGGCGCTCTTGGAGCAGGCTTCCAAAAGAAGGAACAACGCGCTCATCGCGTACCCAGTGGGGAGATACAGATATCTAGTTGCAAGAGAGAGGGAGAGAGAGAGAGAGAGAGAGAGGAGATCCACATAGGACTCGTTAATTGATTTTTATCTCTTACCCTGTTTACAGAGGTACAGCAGCATCGACTTTAATAGCCCGATACTTTATTCTAAGAACAAATACGTGTATAATTATAGAAGTTATAAAACGAAACGTAACTAAGTCACAGGCTACAAGACCCATAATTCAAACTTCAACAAATTATTTTGCATGTACTACCTACAATTTTGATTAAATCCACAGGGATTTGCAAACAATAGATACTCCAGAAATTATGTACACATATCGTTTCGCAACTTCAACAATTTCCAACACTATGATAATTAGGTTATTAAAAATTAATCTGAAGAAACAACAATACTGCTGCACCTCCTCAAGAGTATTTCAACAAGACACCTGATGGCCGGTCTAAGCAGTTTGTCTCACAGGCGACGAGGAAACGAGTTCAACGCTGAATTATATATTGACGCTCTTTTCACCCCGGCTCACCCTCTCACGCTCATTTTTCTAAGTACATATATGGGGGATCATTTTTGTCGTCGGTTGTGCTTGACCGTTTTAAATAGTGGATACAACACGTGTACGGGCACTCGCGGCACTCTAACACGTTACATTGCTATGGCCAGACTAGCGGAGGTTCAAACCTGCGGGCACGAGGATGATTAAAAACGAGCTCGTCGCATCCTCGCGCGGACCAGTCGGCTCCCGGTCGTTTACACCGCTCCTTAATTTACTCCTGTAAGAAGAAAAATATCTGTGCTGACTTGCCGATTAAACAGAGTAAAACTGGAACCAATATGGCTGACCGTTCAACGCCGGAAACCACGGTGGTGATGGACACTTTTGGACGTTGAAGCTGTTCCGAATGTTTCCATCAAATAAACAATTTGTAACTAATGTCTAGCTGCTCCGATCTTTTTTTTTTTCATTTTTGTACTAGTATCAAATAGAGATTTGGGACAGCTTCCGTTTGTTAAAGATATAGTATCCTAGTACAAATTTACTGTGTAAACTTGTTTTAGCAACGAGCGATCAGCACGTTTTGGCGACCAATTTACTCGACAGGCGGTTTTGTTACAAATCTGTTTTCCAGAGCGTCTTCTCCGCAAACATTTTACTCTAGAATGAAGGATCTATACATATCTACTAATGCCTCTAATCTCATCCGCCCAGTTTTATCGTTTTCTCCGGTTTTCATCGGTCAACGATATTATCTAACGAGACGCATCACCGCGACAGTGTTCTCGGTTCGTTATCGTCGCTGCTCACTATTATCGGCTCAACGACAGCATATTTACTCCTGCAACTACTAATACACTTACGGCGATACATGCGTTTACTTTCGAAACAGTAACTTTCTCGTACACCTACGCGTAATACAATGTTTAGTGGTAATATTTAAAGATAACGGACATGTTTAGAAAAATCTATCTTTCTTCCTTTCCGTCGTTAAACGCGTGTGTAGAACGTGGTTTCCTCTTTCTTCTCCGACTCTCGACGAAGAACGGAAAGGATGTCGCGATCTTATCTTAATACATACATCGCGGTTGTTCTGTGTGTACGTGTGTCGATGCGTGTCGCAACGTGTATCGCTCTAGCGGGAATGGATTCCATATCTAATTTCGAAACGCGAGGAAACGAGGATTGAACGCTTGTGCACGGGCGACGAGTTTATCGATGACGATCAGTCTGCGAATGAACGGACAACGCGGGTTCTCGCGTGAATTATTAAGTCTAACTTGCATTTGTTATTTGTTTCCTGCGGCGGAGAAGGACGAGCGAGTCACAATTTCTTCCAAATTTGTAACAAAATCGTTTGTAACGGAGAGCCGCGCTCTTACTTGCTCGTTTAATCGGCGCGGCTGACGAGATCCTTTTCCCCTTCGGTGACGTCTTTGTTTTCGCGCGTACCTTAAGTATCTCTTGATCGCTCGAGTACGTTTCGAGAACATCCTATACGGATCACTATCGTATATAATATAATATGTATATCACTGCGCAACGCTCTTCTTTTGCCCGACCTCGTGGCAACAACGTATGCGAACAAGTCCTCGAAAAGTGGTTCTCCACGAAAAGACACTACACCAACCTTGTCACTTCTCCCTTTCTTCGAATATTTATCTCTCTATTATTCACTCCTTTAAAATTCTTTTGTCCACGTCGATCATAAACAGCGACACGCTCTGAGGAGAGTTTAATTCTGTTTCGTTTGAAGACGGTATCGAAAATCGGTTCCTACGTAGATCAATTACGTACTTTGGTTCTCTGCGTGTGATTTTTTATCTCCCGTTCGCACAGTTTGGTGCTTTCGAAGAAATTAAAAAAGGGAGTCTCTCTGCTCGAAATTAGCGGGTTCGAACCCGGATGATCCGAGGCGTGAGATCGTTTCTCGAATCGGCTTGGTTTAGAACACGGATGAACGGTATCGTCGTGTTATCATATGTATAGTTTCGCGACCTACGTCCTAGGAGATTTGTTCACGGCGGAGACATTTCTATCTACGGACAAGTAATTCTTACGCGCTTCTTCTCTCTCGATATGTTATGTGAAACGGAGTTTGGACTTGCCAACTCGTCATGGAAGGCATGAAACTGAAATTGGTTCATTTCATCGTGCTTTTTATTTGTTTTCTATGCGAGTTACAAATATCAGTGCCGACAACGACACGTTAAGCCATATCATCGGCGAGGCTCATCTCATTAAAACCCGTACGCTCCTTCATCGCCCATTTTCTTTTTTAAACGCTAAACGTTTAACTTCTCTCTTTGCGACGTTATATTAATTTCTAAAACGTGAGATTACAAATGAAACACAGTTTGTAGACTTAAAACGGGCGAAGAAGCGTACGAGAGTTAATTAATCGTTTCTGCGAACGTTTCAATGCGTTCCTTGAGTTGTTCGGAAACTGAAGTGTTCGTGTAAGTAGCACGTTCCGTTCATGAAGACGTAGGAGTTTACAGAGACTGCAAACGTTCCTTCTTGGAACATCTTGTTGCTAAACTTGTTGCTTGGTCTAACAAAGCGTTCATTCCGGAGTCGAGGACTTGAGAAATTGATAACGAGCAACAAGTTGACGACAAGAGGTCCTGTGGTGTTCCTTTGGTGGATACACAGMTTTATTAAATAATATACAATTAAGTGAAATGCGTCGCGTATCTGACGCAAGATATAGCGGCTCCGTAGCAAAATATTTGTTGATACATTATGTACAGTGCGGTGTCTTCATGAACGTATACTTGCGCAAGGTGTCCCATAACTTCACGACCCAGTTGTGCGGTCGCGTTTCCAGTATAAAAATAAGAAAAAGATAACACATTTATCAAAAGGTTGCAATAACGAAATCCTTCGTGATTTCAGAGTGCCTCCTGTCCTGGTCGAAGTTATCATTTCCTGCGTACCTAACGTTTTGAGAGCCGCCGCGACGCGCACGTGATTCTGCTAATGGTACCGTTCATCCTGAATTTCTTCGATTAAGTATAATAATTGTGCGAAAAGCGCTGACAACGCGCAACGATCGGCGGCGACCAAAGCGCTAGCATGTACTTGTTCATGCCGACAGAAAACGGCCGTGAAATTACAAGACACTTTGAATAGAGCGGTATAGGCAGTGAGGGCACAAAAAAGAAGTCGTGAAAGATAAGATGAATTCGCTGAAGTTACAATCGGCACGACTCTCACGATCACATCCAGGGATAGCGTTAATACTGTTGCACGTTCACTTTTCTGTAGCCCGAGCGGAAAATTAAAAGGACAACCAAGAAAGAAAAGAATCAATCTTCGACTGAAACAAACGGTCGATCGAAGCAAATAATTGGGAACGTTTGAAACGAGGCGACGAGCCTGGGATGATCAGAAATTAATTAGCGATTGAAGCCGTTCTTTCAGTTTCATGCCTTTCCAGCTGGATCGGACTGGGCGATCGTGTTTCGGACCTCGACAGAAGCGGAAGTACGTTGATCCGGGACTGTTTTAGTGAAATGAGATCTCAGCTTTAGCTCGACGATTAGGCTACCGGGTGGTCGGAGTGGCTCGGCTTTGATTTCTTATAAAAATTACGGGAGTTCGACGAAGCCTGGCACAATCCGACTGTTACATTCGCTTCATATTGCTTCCAACGCCCACTCTGTGATCCCAGCGATCGCAAAATAAAACCTCTGACGTGGATCCCGCTCCGAACCATCCGGTAGTTCGATCATCGTCGATACAATGATCGTAAACACACGAGCAATCGCAGCGATCGGCAGCCTACGGCCAATCGGTTAACATGACTTAATTAATGAAGTGTGTATGTGTGTGTCGCAGGCACGAACGCGTTCTTTCACCATCGGCACGTCAATTCCTTTACGATAATTTTTCTCTGTTTCTTTATTTTCATCGTTACGCGCAGCTAGGTGCTTGGGTAGACACCGAAATTGCCGGGTAATATATATAATGTATATATATTGAACTTCACCGGGATCACTGAAAACTCAGTGACCCTGCCGGCGTCGTCATCAGTCAATGGTGGACACGAGAGAGTTTTACAATACGTTGAAATGGGTAGAGTAACATCGGCATAATCTGACAAACGATGTTTGATCCAACAAACGGTGATCGTGGACGAGATGACAATGACAATCGTCTTACAATAATAATAATAATAATAATCATAAAATAATAATAAAATAATAATACAATAAATTGTGAGAGTAAGGATAATTAATTGTAATGACAATTGTAATCGTAAAAGGAGAGAAAAAGGAAGGAGGAGCAAAATAGTTAATCGTGATAATAATCATGATAATAATAGTAGTAATAATAGCAGTAGTAATGATGGCTGTGTGGTGGTGGTTGAATTCGATTGCGGCTGCGTCGTCTATGCCGTGCCATCGTGGTCTGCAGCAGTGGATCCCGGGAAATCGAGCGACTTCCGATCCGTAGTTGCTTCGCCGGCCTGCTCCGCCATTTTGGATCCAAATCGGAGTCAGGTTCGGCGAGGGTGATCCTCTTTCGCCGCCGGTTTGGCTCACCGGTTTGCAGCAGCCCGACGACACTCGCTTGATCATCATCCTCGTAGACTCGATCATCCGCACTGTTACACGCGCACTGTACTGCCCCCCCCAAGATCGACGACAACAGACAGTCACTTTTGCCTTCCACTTTTCTTCTTCTTCCGCTTGAAGAAGCAACAGCATCTGTAAAAAAAACCAACACTAATAGGACTTAGAGTCGTCTTCTTTCGATCGTCTTACGCTAGGACACCAACATGCAGCACGACAACAAGAGTAGGGAGCACGCATTCCAAAAAGCTTGTTTCCGATTTTTCTTTTTTGTCTGTTCTCACAAACCGATTTGCTATACATGTGGCTACAGTGTCCAGACGCATAGCCGATACGTGAGGCGTGTATAGAATAGAGTATGGGAACTGTTGTCTTCAGACTATTGTGGCTTGGTAGGATAAACTATGGTTCGGCTACGAGCAATCAGGATTCACTAGCAGCTCTAATAAGAGTCGTACTATCTTTGAATTTATAATGACAGGTCGTCTCTGTATGGGGTTAGACAGTTAATGAAAGAGTGAAACTCTGGGAATTACAAATGGTACATTACAATTAATTCTTTTGTAGTTATACAGTTTTGTACAAGTATAATAAAAAATTCACCCTTTGATTTCGGACCATCTGTGAATTTATGGACGGTCAATGAAAAAATGTAAACGTTGTGTGCATTTAGAGAATTAAAAATGGTACCATATTGTTATTTCTTTGCTTTGTAAAAATAACTCTCCCGATTGTTATAATTAAACGTTCGTACATTTTTGTTCGTCTGCATAAAGAAATATAAAAAATCACTTGGATCCTGAAGAAAATTTGCTTTGAATTGGGACCACAGATCACCGGTGTAGGTATTCAATAATGGTCACGGGATGTTGTACTTCGTTCGAATGTTACGCAGAAGGAAATTCTGTAATGGCCAGTTGTACTGAACCAATAAACCAAGTTCGGGGATTGGTTTGGAATAAACGTTGGACGTAGGAGTTCGTGAACTTCGACGTAGGAGCTTTCCGCATCCGCGGCAACGCATTTTTGTAGACAAAGATTTGTTTCTGAAATAGGATAGACAGGAGATTTAACATATACCATGCAGAAGATTTGAATTACAAGTAGAAAATCCCTTACTACAAAAGACAATGCAACGTTCTTATTGCACTTGTGCGGAAGATAATGTCTGTTCAAGGTCGCAGCGAAAGATGAATAGCAAGAAATGGGCGTGGCGAAACGAAGCTGTGGGTGGTCGAACTGCGTGGTGAGTTGGGCCACGCCCAGTGACCTTGAGCAAACTATATTTTTCGCTACCAATGTTACACATTATCGTTGCTACCTTTCTACCATATTAGTTTACATTATTATTAATTTATGTATATTGCCAATGAGACGAGAATCAGAGGTATGCGAATTATTCGTGTCTACTCATCCCTAACTTGAAAGTCTGTTAATAGACTTTCGCTATAATAAATTAATAGATATTATTATTCAGTTTACAAACAACAAAGTAATTATTTTCCCAGCTTTCTACTTATTGTCACAAATTATTTACAAATGAATAATGTTGAGTGACAGCAATATTCGACTAATTCATATACCTCTCGAATGCATGCAGTATTTCCAAAACGTTACTTTGGTCACCCGATTAGTCAGGAGACAATGGTACGTAGCAGAGTAGATACTGTTAGAACGATTAAAGTACTGTTAACAGCCTATTGCGTGAGAACTATGGCCCGTTCGATCGGTCAAGAAACAAAGGATCAAATCGATTAATACTAACTTGGTTTCGTCGACCATGTCCACTTCTTGCGGCGCTGTGATTGGTGTGTTCGAGTGTCCTGCGGTGGGATCGTCGTTCGCCAACTCTCCGTTCGTCGATGACACCACCTAAATATACAACGAGAATCATGGTGAGCATGATTGTCATGGGTTCCGACAAACCGGTCACATAGAGAGAGAGAGAGAGAGAGAGAGAAAACTGAGAGAAAAGAGAGAGAGAGAGAGAGAGAGAGAGAGAGAGAGAGAAGGATAAAACTATGATAATACGTACAATATCTGTATGTATCATATAAAATACTTTGAATTACTGGAAGAAAAAACGTGACGACCAATGGGATACTTTTGTACACCGTGAAACCGAAAAGTCTATGGTGGTAAACAAGGAGCTCTAGCTACACACGTGGTAACACAATGAATATACACGTATTTACGTGAAAGGATGTACACATAATACAACGAGTCTCTAAGTCGCAAGGAAACAAGATAGTAATTTACGTGAAAACGAGCGGCACTTTATATTCATGAGACGTTCTTAATACAAACGAAGTGAAACTCTAAGACGTGATATAACTAATTTGAACTCGGTTAATAACTCACTCTCGACACAAGAATCAACAAAAAGAAAAGCGAGAAACAGAAAACCCTGTACGGCGAAACGAAACGCGGCTTTTTCGCTTCTTTCGCGTTTTCACGCTTCCTTTTTATTCATTCTCGCCTTGGCGGTACGCTGGATTAGTGGCGGTAAACAATCGGCCGTGAGTCGATCAACGACACAAAGTCAACATGCTGCAACAAACCAACTCGCAACCTCTAAACTGACCATAATCCATTGGCGCTTCGCTTAGAAATAGAGCGAACAGTCAACAAACTGTCCGAGCGCTCGTTGCGCGTCACTTTCTTGGTCGAGACAGTGGGGAGTTGGGATAGATTCCAAGAGAAATTCGGGAAGAGAGTGTCCTGTGACCCGATTTCGACGATTTTTTCATCTTCGGATTTGATTAGAAACACAAGTTCGAGAGAAACGATTCACATTAGTTGTGGATTCCTGCCATGAGAAGGAGAGAAAACGTTCTCTGACCGCGAAGTGCTCCGTGGACTATCGCTGGGACTTCCAGAGCGGCGAAGCCACGCCCACACGGCGTGATATACAAAATAGACGATCTTCTACCTTGACGAAGTCGCAAAATCAAACTAGAGCAATCTATAGTCTGTCCAGAACTCGATATTTAACAGTCAATAGCAACAATCAACTAGACAGTCAATTAACAATCAACGCAGCCGTTTTGTGTATATTTCTCGACTCGCCTCGTTGGACGAGTATAGTCTCGGAACAATTTTCGACCTATACGTGATCAAGCCAATACGAAACACAACGTCTATGTCCCTCCAGCATGAACCGCGAAATATAAGTATAGGGGGAAGCCCGTTCTCCTTTTCGTGGCAAGAATCTACGACGCCGGATATGCAAAGACTGGATGGCACCTAGCGTAATCGAGGTCACGCCTCTAGAAGCGTCTATTTCTAGAGGCCCCGCCCCGGGTACGTCAGGAACCATCGACAGGTTTCACAAGCTTCCGTTTCGGAGGACTCGTCGATCCGACGCGTTACGAACGTGTTAAAAACAGAAAATATGTAGTAACTGGAAATAGGGGAACAAGAAGGACAGGTGTGAGCGTCGTCGGAGAATGGACGGCATAAGGGATCCCGAGGTCCACTCACCTGTACTGAACCGTGCCTATCAGCGGGTGTCAACGTACCACCCGGTCCTGATTGCTTCACGGTATCCTGCCACGTGGTTCCCACCAACTTACCGCCCCCGCCTCCCACCCCTCCTGGTGCAGTCACATCCTAAAGAATCAGGCACTAAGATATCGCAAAATTTCAACGCGTTAGGCGGATACAAGAGAGGAGATAGAGAAAAAACAGATGAGAATAGATTGTTGCACCGACGATTGCACAGCGCGGGCTGATCGATTGGCTGCCGATCCAGGTTTTCTTGATACCGATGCGCGTGTGTATTACCGAGTAACAATAGTACCAGAGTTCCAATCAACGGCTATTCCTGCTTAACTACTGTACTAGCTACTGTATGATGTGTTCAGGTCCATTTATATACGTCCTTAAAGAATATTTTCTTCTTCGATTCGATTAATTTTTATTGAAGAGTTTACCGCGAAGAAGAATAAGAAAGAAATATTCATCGATTTTTATATTCGTATATAGAACATTAATCTATCACTTCGAAACGTTTTAAAACGAAAAAATCTTTTTAATATTGATTAAGGTTTTGTATATATTACAATTGTTCGGTCGAAATTTAACGACACATGAATAATAATAATTGAAAGATTTTGAATTTTAATTTGTACTAATTCCGCACAATTATGAATGACGCACAAATATCTTTCCTATTATTTTTTTAATGCGCCTAACTGAGGTACAGTATTATAAGGATATTTGGTATTTTTAAATTTTTAATTAAAATAAATTTCGGTTGCGTATAAATGGACCTTTATACTTCGGTAATGCGATAGATACTGGTGGGCTGTCAACAGGGATTTTAAATACTGTTCTCTTTTTCTACGACGTTTCCTCGCACATGCGAATTTAGAAATGTTCTTTTTAAACTGCAACTGATGAAAGCGTTCGATCCGATAAATTCTGTTTGTAGAGATTCGGTTTTATTTATAGAAATCGAATACAGATAATAGAAAAGTAGCAAACTAATTGCGAACAAGAAGAACTCATGCACGAAGAAACGTGGAGCAGCGGTTTACGAGAATCTGGATGGCTTACATAGTTGCCCTGCATTTCGATGTGAACCTCATCCAACATGAGGACTACATCCTCCTCAAAATCATCGCATTCCTACACATCGAGGATTCCCGTGGTTCGTAAAAGAACAAGAATCGTTTATTGTATCTCTGTCTTTGTATGTATCGAGTAACGCGCGGGTCTTCCTTAACCGAACATCCGACATTCTCATTTTCTTTGTCGTATTAACAACGATCGCGACCCGCTATTGGTTATATCAGTCTTCAAATCTCGAATATCAATGCTTTTCAAAAAAAAAAAAAAAAAAAGAAGTGGCGAAGAAAATTGAGAAAAAAAAAGGCTATATAGTAATCAAAGAAAACGGTGAACAAAAATGTCTTTGTGTTTGCCGGTTACGTGTAGTACGTTCATGCGGTTATTCGAAGTAGTTTGAATAAAAAAGCTTCACACATCCATGCTCTGTTTAGAGAAAGAAAAGAAATTGTAACGTGTACGAGAAACACGGGGTGGGGTGGGAGGGGGCCTCGGGTTTTGCGTACCTTGTACGGATGCCGATCGCGACTCGGCGACACGATGATCTCCTGTCCGGTCTGCAGCGATCCAACGGGCGTCGACTGAAAATCAGAAGGGAAACACGTTATAATGAAACACGATCATCGTCCTTAGACGGGGGATACTGCTCTCTACCACATACAGATGAACGTTCGTATTTGTTAACATACTTGGAACCAAGAATGGGAGAAACGATTACGGTCGCCGGCAACGTTTTTTTTTTCGACAGTTTACTTTATGTTCGGACACTGCTCTTCGAACTCGAGGGGATTCAAATCTATGCGATTCTCACTGTTGCGATCGGGGCGAGGGATCTAACTTGCGTGTGTGTGTGTGCGCGTGAGACGGAAGCTCTCAATCTTATAAGATACGGTACAATTAATGTTATTGCTCTGCGAAAAGAAACCATCCAATTAAGTCAATCGAATTGGTGAATGATGTGGCACTCAAACTTCGACGTCTCGAAGCATGATCCAGAGGGATCAAGCGAGATCTGCAGGATCGATAGGTACTCTGCCGTCCTTAGTTCAACAATCCTAATTTACCACTTTTCAGGATAGTTTTCAATATTTGGAGCATCGCGTGTATTTTATCTTTTAAGCGAAGCTATGTACTTGTTTAATTTTATTAATTTAAAGCTTCATTTTTCGGATGGTCAGAAATGTTAGACAGGACACCTTGACTAAGGAAGGCAGTATTGGTCAGGCTACCAGACGTTCGTGATATTCTTATTATACTCGGCTGTCATAGTTCTTCTTCAATCTGCAGTCGTTCGGATTTATAAGTTCATTTAACACTAGAACTATCAGACCCACTGAAATGCCAGATTCTTTGTTTTGCAATTATTGAGATTGTAATTCTGCTGTTGGTCTTATAAATGCGGACGGGTTATTTTTAAAAAGAAATGCAAACCAGCCAATTTTAGGCATAATAGTTCTAATGTTAGGCGAAGATGGGTTCCTATCTTCAACGTCCGGTACCACAACGTAGCTTCTCGATACATTAATGCATTCGCAATCGGCAAGTTTTCGTTCTTGTAAAGCAAAATGCTGAATACGGCACATTAAGTGATAATTACAAAAAGATCTTGACTGAATTTTATGTAGTCAGCAAAATTTTTGGTTTGTTGTAAGGATCAGAAGACCTCTTATTCCACTAATTTGAGTCTAACGAAAATAATATATTGATGCTATTAGATTTTTGTAATGCTTTCGAAGGTGCAAAATCTGAAATTTGGAACTTGAAAATTGTTGAGGACATGAGCTCGAATTTTGTGGCGACAGAAATTACATCAGCCACAGCGAATGCATTAAAAGGAGAGAAGAAAGGTCGCAGGGGTTCGAATGAGGTCGAAAGTTCCTATGCAGGATGACATAGAGGCCGGCAAGCTCCCAGAGGCAGGTGTACGGTTGATCGCAGCGAGTTAGCCTTGTCGATTAGGTTCCCATCGCTATATCGATGGAACAGCGATGGATGGCAACGTGAATTCGCTGAACGTCACCCACCTTGTCGGATCTCGTTTTTTCCAAGTGAGAGGGAGGCGCGTTCCGCAGCTCCCTAAGCTTGTCGAAGTTGTGTGGCTAGAGATACATTGGGGGCAGCATGCAAATGTTAAAAATCAGTGAAACACGATTTTTACTGGGGCGACTCGATAGGGGGAACGCCGGAGGAACATCCAGGACGACTTTACTTACCCTGAAGAGACGATACCTCGGAGTTTTCTTGGCGACACATTTGGTGCAACGACAACGACACAGAGACATATTAAAACGGGAGACTCGGAGGCGTGTGCTGCTGCTGGGATCGACGAAAGATTTCAGATTTACTTTGACGTTCGTTACAGGATAAGTATTAATGTCTTTCAATGTCCGGAGGAGCTAATGTGGAAATGCTCGTGTCAGTAGTGAGCTATTAACGAACGAATCCGTTCGTAAAAAATCCATTTTCGTAAAAATGAAAATGAGGTCTTGTTAATCCGTCAGAAAGAATTATAGAAGGCATTTCTCTTTCCGCTCGAATGTAGAACCACGATACATGACATTATTTTTGTTCACACGTTCATAATGGCTTCAATGTCTGTCAGGGATTACTGGTCGTATTTTGTTTCAATTTTTAACTAGCGCCTATTGGATTGAAAATACTTCTTCGACAAGAAAATCACCGTACACTTTATGTCGAACAGAATTGTATCATTTTTCACCACAATGTGAATACTTGCTGTCTCGTAGCATGCGAACAGCAATTGTTTTACGAAGAGCTTTCCAGTCTCGAAGATCGAAAGATCGAGCAAACGTGTAGTTGAGAAATCTGATCAGGAGCAACACACTTCACCGAGCAAGTCGTCATAGAGAGAAGATCGTTTATCGTTCGAAAAATCTTTTAATTTGAAGATGCCAATTAAAATCCGATATACATTGCGTGGATCACGAATGGAAATGGAACTTGGGCGATCCTTTCGCAGCCTCGATATCGACTCTTGCGATTCGTCCCCGGCCAATAAACGAGCATCACGACGTTTCTTTCTTCCGTTGTTGCATGCGTTTGTAGGGGGTTGGGGTACGGTGGTATTTTCAGGGGTTGTGGAATTTAAACATGGCAGAGTGATAAACTATTCATATAGAGGGGGGTCAGCTATGAGATAAACGGGTTACGCACCATCGTCTTGCCAGTCCAGTCGAACTCGCCGTCGTCGAGGAAGCCCCGTTTTTGGAAGAGCTCCTTGAACAGGTTCCTCAGGTACTCGTAGTCGGGCGTCTCGAAGAAGTCCAGTCTGCGGACGTACCGCAGGTACTTCGCCATCTCTTCCGGGTGTCCGTCGCATAGTACCTCGATCGGTGTGTTCCGCTTCGTCTCGCCGATCTTCTGATACCGCTCCTTCAACGTGTCTGCCTTCAGACCCTGCCAAGGCAGGCTGCCCCGCAGGAAGTACATGAACATGTGCCCCAGCGCTTCCAGGTCGTCTCTTCTGCTCTGCTCTGATTACCGGAAAAACAAGAATTCTCAGTCAGTGATACAGTATCTCCATCACTCCTCCCCTCCCTTTCTCTATCCATCTCTCTCTCCCTTTCATCTAGCTCTCCGCTGTAAACGTTCTCGCGTGGGCGGCCTGCAGAACTTACACTACCTTGTTCGCAACTACTCGGACACATTCATTCAGATGAATGGCACACTAGCGCTGTGCTAATCAGACTGCGGATCTTCGTGTCGAATCAAAAGTAGTAGCAAGAAACAGCGGACAGACGTTTGTTTCTTTTTGCAGTAGATGCGTAACACTCTGACAGGCGTAACGAAACCTCGAGAATTTCTTAACGAAAAAAGTTATAGCACAGAGAAAGTTTGGATAAAAATTGGTCAACTTTGACTGACGATAACTACGCGAAAAATCATCGTAGAATGTTTACCATGTTGTTAATTATAGCTTGAAACTTCTAATTTAAGATAATGTTCCCGGATTTTAAGTTTGACATATTCACGCCACTGTGTAGTTCTTTAAATGCGGAGCCATGTTTGCCAGATTGAAAATTACTAAATTTGACAAAATGTACGAAATTTTTGTGAAATTAAGGTGTTGCAATTTCGCGAAAAAGAATCACAGCTACGTTTCTCTTTTTTCTTTACTTCTTCTGACGTTTTTCGATTCCTGAGATCTGATAAAAGAAGAATCTACTTTGGTCTCGATTTAGAAAAACTGAATAACATTCATATTCAGTGGATTGAATGGGATTAAGTGGTTAATTGTAACAAGCTTCAAACCTTTTACTGTTGCATATTTCAGGCACTTACTTTTCACATAAATGCATAGAGTCCGCAGTCTGTTGTAATATTATCCGTAGGTGGAAATATTCGATCAATCAAACCCCATTACCATAATAATTATTCATGCATCCAGTATGAATAATTAATAGAAGTACAACGTACAACTTAACTAGCACAAAATGCAAGTTCGTTACGTATAAGAAAAATATTGATACGAAAATGCACTTTCATCGTTTCAATTTCTAAAAGTGCTCGTGCATTTTCGACACGTACTACACTGTTATTTACACTCGCGATCGAATTTATTCTGTGGGAGATACGATTGTTTGCCGCTGTCAATCGAACAATCTATGTATATGTCATTAGACCGTGATCTACGAGCCCGACGAATCCCCAGTCATTCCGTGTAATTACTCGAGTGAATAAATCCCGACAAACGGTCATTAAGTCACCCAATTAAATCCTGTAATCAGATAGACAGCCGATGAAAAGATTCCTGTGTCAGAACGCGACTGATTCAATTACATCCGATGGCTGATTCCTGTCTTG
Organism: Augochlora pura; assembly: GCF_028453695.1. NCBI lineage: Eukaryota > Metazoa > Arthropoda > Insecta > Hymenoptera > Halictidae > Augochlora > Augochlora pura. Next base: position 6,818,102 of record NC_135781.1, on the reverse strand, counting down.
CGGGAACACGTATGCATTAATGCGACGCTCTAATTGTTTCGATGTGCAGGAGATAGTATGGCCATTCGCGGTGGCACTGCTTTCTGCTGATTGCTGTCTTGTTTCAGATGATGCCCTGGCTAGGAGATGCTGCGCTCCTCCGATGTTCATTCTTTGTTATCTAGAACGTGCTACTGTTCCGATACACCAGTGATCGTTCCGAGTGTTCAGGATATTTTTGAACGCTGTTTTTAATTTTCCCAACTCTGACTGCCGAATAAAACGCTTTTTATTATTTTGCCATTACAGCCAATAGCAAAATTTAAAAAGCAAAAGAATTTCTGTAATTGTACAGTAAACTACTTAATAGGTTATAACTTATTAAGATTATTTAAGAGAGTATGCAACCGATGCAGACAATTGTCATTTTTCATGAAGGTCTGTAGTCTAGTGACAACGAACTCGCAAAGGGTTAATATACCAGAAATCTAGATACGACTTTTGACTAACGTACGAGTCCTCGGTTCGAGAATTGTGTGAAATTGGCGCGAGAGAGGGCCAGCCCGAAAGGCCGGCATTAAAAAGGCGTTAAATATTCTGGGCGACACGTGGGAACGGGGCTGCGCCGAGCACGTGGACTGCATTTTCGCTTAGGCACGCGTGGAATTTTTCCGGCCTTGATCGAACGGCGTCAAGACAGACCCCGTCTAATAGACCCCGACCGTGTCTCTCGTTTTTGTTCGTTCTGTTCGCGCAATAATTCGCTCGCGATTGAATTACCGTGGAGAAAGACTAGCCCCCCCGGTCGGTGAATTGCGGCCGACGTACTCTCGTCGGATTTCAGCGTGCAGCGTTTTGCTCTCTCGCTGGCAAACTTTCTCCGGCGGCTCGGATCAGCCGGCAACGGTCCGAGAATTTCCGCGGGTCGTCTAGCAGCAGCCGGCTCCGAAACTAATGGGATTCAGTTCGTAAAAGCTCCCCCAAGATTGCTCTTTTAACGATCAAGGTGATTATCCTCGAGCCGCGGCAAAGCCTCGATAACAAATCTACGATCGGATAAATATTCTTACAGCATCCGAGAACACTTACACCGAGATCGCCGAAATAATTATAGGTAGTTCGTTCGAATTGCAAGAAGACCGCGGAGCGGTGTATTCTATTTTTTAAAAAGAAAAAAAAAGATGAGATGAAATTTTAGCAGCGACGAAAGCGCCGCCAGGGCGAGGCAAAGTTTTAATTGAAAGTCTTTAAGTCTCGGCCAAACTGGATAGCTGATTGGGCATGTTTCAATTAGCCGGCAGCAGCCAGATGCCGGGAACTACCGGCGGCCTTTGGAACCAGTTGTCTTGAGAGATGAAGAGTTCCAGGACATTTATTGGCTCGGTCATCTTTTGAACGTCCTCGACCCAATGAGAGTGCCTTTCGAAATAATTCCTAATTGTCGTTAATGGCCGGCAGAAGGACTGCCGTTCCGCCGCCGACTCCCTTTGAGGACGGAAGCTCGTCGCATCCGATCCACCGTGACGGGTGCTCAACGTTTTGCTGACAAAATGAAGACAGAGAGACGGCTTCCGAAGCTGCCACGGGGAATAACGAGAAACATCTCCGTCGTTTTAATTAATCATTTAGAGAACATTACACGGTGTCTTGTTTGCAGCTGATGCGACCTGTCGGCGAGTAATAAATCCACCATCTTTGTTTTTCAAAGATGTTACACCAGTAATCACGTTTGTAGTCGATACAGTAGCGGTGCACTGAATAATAAATGTATCAATCTGATTCTTGATCGATACCGTATCGAATCTATTTTATAACGAGTAATGAATGTATCATCCGATGTTACCTACGGCTTAGAATCATGATTACAGCTGATGCATTTTTTCTTCTCAGAAAGGCATCGTTCCGATTCTTGAATGATGGCATAGAATCTGGTTGGAATATCGCATGGATTTATGACTATAGCCGATGAAAGTTGCAACAAATAGAAGTGCAACATTTTACCTCTTACAATATATTACATAAAATCTTGTCTGGAGCCAACGTAACGTGGCATTAAGCAATAAGTGTATCATGTTTGTTCTTGGAAGATATTACGTGGAATCATGTCCACGGTCTACATAATACGAACGATAAATTCATCGTCTCTATTCTGAGGTGATATCGCGCGGTGTCTTATTTATGGACAGGACAACGTTGCAGCGAGTAACAGATGTCTCGTCTCGGTAATTAGACGATATTGTATAGAACCTCGAGTATAGACGATGAACGCGATATGAAAGGTGGTAAACAGTTACCTTTTCCAAGGTGCGTGTTGATGCTCATGTAACGCGCCGTCCCCGTCAGGCTTTTGTGTTCCCGATAGGGTATGTGTTTGTTCGTCTCCAAGTCTATGTACTCTTTGGCCAGTCCGAAGTCGATGATGTGAACGATCTTCTCCCGTTTTGTTGTGCTCCGTCCGATCAGGAAGTTCTCCGGCTTGATGTCCCGATAGATCAGGTGTCGACTGTGAACGTACTCTATCCTATAGAGCTGCACAGACAGGTTCAACGGTTAAACCTATTCCAATCAATACCGGCAGTATGATACTCGATGATCGGGCCGTTGGAAACCTTCTCAGAATGTACCGTGGAGATGATCGTGCATTTAATTGGGTATTCTAGCGTGGAACTTTGAAAAAATCTACTTTATTTACATTTTCTCGAAAATCATTGATTCAGAAATGTACATCTACAGAACCTTGCTTCTGAATTCTTAAACTTAAGAAAACTGTAACCGGTTGATCATTCGTAACACGAATTGTCAGTATTTGTAAAAAAGAAACTCTAGTTTCTTTATGAAACATTAGTTATGCTTGCCTATCGTTCGAACTAAAGCTAAGCCAAAAGTTATTATTTTTTATTTATACTAACCAATTTTAACTTATTTTTAACCCGAAACATTTTGAAATGTTATTGAGAAATCCATAAATGAACCTTGCCGATGTGACCACAAAAGGTGAGATATAGTTCCTTTACAAAAAAATTCCAGAGAACGTTAAACGAAAACGTAATTTACGCTAGAATACTCCCTTAAATTCTAATCCGGAGCCGAGAATTTCTCTCGAGTTCCATGGATTAATTGGTTAACTATCAATTCCGACGATCCTTTCGGTGTCGAGGACTACCTTTGTGGTCAAAGCGATCGACACTCGTGTCCGAGCGTAGTCGACACGGTTCCCTTGGTGACCGGAAACGCTGTCTACAGTGAAACTGACGCGTTAACTCTACGAAGGAACGATCTCATAGATCTTCACTTCTACAATGGATTTCTATTCTTGGTCTCGTGAATTCCAATCCATAAATCTTAGCTCATCAATATTTCGAAATACATTTCGCCTATACTTTTTGAGACGCTAGGTCTGTCGATATTTTTTATCGAATCTATGTTATTAAATCTATTCGATGTATTTTATTGAATCCATTTAATCTATGAAACTTTACTGATTTTATTACGTCAACTTTCAATCTATTTCTTCTACTTTATTGATCTATTTAATCTATTTTATTGAATCTACATTGAGCTACAATAAATTAAGTCTCTGAAGGCTCGATCTCAGTGAACCTTGCTTTTACAGAGATCCTCACATATCCTGACATTTCAATTTGATCAAGTACTGATTGATTACGTCACTCAACGTAATTTTTTACTAAATAGTTAATTATAGTTAGTTATAGTTAGTTAGTTATAATTTTTTACTAAAGGTTTCAAATTTGGAAGTGAAACAGCTCTCTTATAATAATTTTACCCACGAAATCAAATAACGATTATTCTAACACGGTCATTCGCTGGACAGTTCACCCTTCATAACACTTTATCTATTGATCTGTGTATGGAATCGGGTCGAATCGGAACTGGACGTCGCAACGTAGGTTTGACGGTGCTCACCAGTTGTGTGGCGATGTTGAGAACGGTCTTCAGGGTAAACCTCCTCCCGCAGAGGTCGAACAGGTCCTCCAGGCTCGGGCCAAGCAGCTCCATCACCAAGGCGTTGAACTTCCCGCATGGGCCGAAGTAATATACTTCCGGAATACCCTCTGAGAGCATTTCACGAAATAATAAACGAGTCAAATGGTTAACAGATCGATGCTGAGCCCCGAAATGATTTATGTATTTGAATTTCGAGGGCGAAGTAAATGGAACTCTCAAGACGCGAACTTCGGTAGTTGCGACGAAACTTAGACTAATTTTTAGGAATTAATGCGCGGCGCTTCAAAAAAAGAAATCAACATTTCAGGGACGTGAATTTGCAACTGATAACGTTATTATGATTCATAAATAAATGCTATTGTACGGGGTGTTTCGTTTAACTGAGTACAGTCGTGATACAAATAAGAAAATATATTACTTGATTTAAAAAAAATTGAGTTTACCTTGAAATAATGTTTATCGTTACATGAACGAAAAATTTTGTACTGCGTAAGACACTGTTTTATGGTGAACAGCTTTTGTATAAAGATCCTTTTCGTAGCCTCAAACCATCCTGAGACATTTTACTACACACAGTTAGACGAAACATCCCGTATGCAAAAGACGTAGTATAAAATTACTCACCGTGCGAACCTAATAATTTGTAAAACCTATATTCTAAGTGCAGCTGTGGCGCCTTCGACCTCATTGGTTCCTGCAGAATCGAAAGGAGCATTCGAATTAAATACGTCAATCTTTCTATAGACTTTCTGATTCCAAAATGAGCGAGCAAGTGGAACCAATTCGCAGAGGACTCGATCGTTCACGGTACAAAGTAAAATAATCAAAAATGCGTATTTCGCTACGGGTCAAACAAACCCTGGAGAGTCGAGTAATTAAACTTCATTTCTCATTAATTCTAATTTAGCTCCGCACGCGCCGGAGTAATATTTCAGTCGATGCTTCTCGTTTCCGCGGAAGCTCGTATTTCTCGGCATTCTTTGTTACGAATAGCGACGGGAATAAAATGTCTGCGGAGGATGAATTTCCGCGAGGAAAGTTGCAACTTGTTTTCGCGTCGTTTAAAAAAAAATAGAATGAAACAACGCGAGTCCTCCGCGCATCTGTGCGACAAAACTGAGTTAGCATCGATGCCGTAAATTAACGCCCGTTACCGGCATTTCGTTATTCAAATTCATGGCGAACGAATAACGCGATAGACACGATGCGATTCAGTTATAAAAAGACAGTTCGCGTTTGTAATTGTAAGCGCTGTCGATCAATTTGCTAATTGCTCGTTAACCCCTTGCACTATGATTTCAGTTACAGCTACGTTTAGTAGCATTACTTTGTCCTTAATCATATTCTTAGCAGAACGAGACAATTTTTCATTTCGTTTTATTACTTTCATTTCGTTTCATTGCTTTCGCTTCATTTCATTTACTTTCATTTACTTTACCATTAAGTCCTATTAGCGTAGATAAGATATACCAGCAATTGAAGCATACACACGTCACTCAGATCAAACGTGTACAGTTATATTGTAGAACAAATTTTTGTAACCACGTGCATTGCTATAAAACCAGCTCGAACGAGTGCACAATTTATTGGCATCGATCCAAACAATTTTTATTTCATGCATGTCTCGATCTACTTTCACTCCTGAATTTTGTTAACGAAAGCGTTAAATTTTCTTTCGAGCAAAAATTCATACTTAATAGATTCTGTACGAAATATTAACGATTCGTTGTTGCAGCGCAAGGGGCTAAGTTTGCCGAAGCATAAAGCATCGAGATCTTAATCGAATAAAAGAGTCGAACGAGAATTAATTAATTATCACTTTAGGAACCGATCTGAGGAGAGAAACGCTGCTCGACTTACCATTTTAATTGCTACATGCTCGTTATTGTAGAGGTTCTTCCCTGCGAACAGAAACAAGAAGGAAAAAGGTCAGTAGACGGTCGGCGATAGCGCGCGGCAATTACGCGTGTCGCGCGCCAACAAGCTTATTAATACTTTTCTCTCGGGCGCCACCGGCACCCAACGCGCGTCCCGTTGTAAATATTTAATTACACCGCTCGCGACTTGTTTTACGCAATCGCGAATATCATTCTGGGTGTGTCCCGCGGACCGCGTCCACTGCCGATCGTTCTACCATTAAGCTAAACGCTAATAAACGCTCTCCGGACGTTCCGCCGGCTATCACAAACACCGTAGCCGGTAATCGTGCGCCTGCTCCCCTAATTGCTTTCCCGAGGAGAAGCGTTGCACAGAAATGCGAAAAGATGACATCCTGTTCCGTTAGGTTTCATTAATCTTCGCCGGCGCATCTCCGTGCAAAATCGCGGAAATAGTTAATTAAGCTCAATATACTTATTTCGAGAAACGCTCGAGAAACTCGATATGATTAGCAGAAGATTTATTGGGACTGCGTGATTTATTAGCGCGCTAGACATTGTTGCCTGTAAACGACCAAGTTAGAATCATAGTGTGTCGTAACCTAACATTTTCGAATACTTATATCTTATAACGTAATTTATACGCGCGCGTAACGATATCTGAACGATGTTACAAAGTTATTGCGGATCAACTGTAGGTTGTCTTAACAGTAAATTTGGTCGGCAAACAATACACGCGTTATTGCAAACACCAACACTCCTTGTTTCGCAGAATGGGGAAAATGTGTCTTACGCAACTACGATTCTAACCCACTCTTGCCGCCGTTCCACAGGAAACGATTCTCGGGGTCGCAATTGACATTGCTCGTAAACAATTTTCACTGGACCGTATTTCTCAGCTTCTCGCCGGTGCTATACATGCATAAACGTCCGCGTGCTATTTATACACCGACCCAATAAATCGATTAGAAAGGGAATCCGAGGCGAAGCCTGCTAAATCCAGTGACTCGATCTCGAATCGAACAGAGTCCCTCCTCTCGTTCGAACAATAAAAATCGTTCCACCTTAAAACATCGAACTCTAGTTCGGAAGGTATTTTATAATAGTTGTGACTCGATAGAGGATTATCGTTTCCGAGGGATCGATCGCTGGATGGAGGATCGGCGGGTTTTAGGGCCGCGGAACGACTGCGACCGGTTGAAACGGTACGCTCCTGGAATACCTCACGGAATTTATCGTCCCAGCTGTGGGAGCCGGCGGCCTATTTTCGAGGACGAATCAATTTTTCCACGGTATTCGGAGAGCCGTGGTAATTCCCGCGGATCTCGCCGCTTCCCTCTGACATATTTTCCATTGTCAGGCATCTCCTTACTGGAATTGGATCGCGTCGTTGTAGCCGTACCGTGGCGAAAGGACCGGCGAGGACAAGTGCGCCGCCTTTTTATTGCTGGATGAACCTCCTCTCCGCCGATCATTCGTCGCGCCGCGGAACTTCAAGTATAGTGTTCCCTCGTTACACGCCATCCGAAGCATGTACCCTGAATCCGGGCAAATCGGCCTTCGCCTATTTTGCTTCTTCGGTGAAACGCTTTCCAAAAATCCGTCGAGAAACGGTTGCAATTTTTAGGCCGACACTTGAACGCGGCCCTTGGGAATTTAGAAACATTCTAGAAATCGCTGTTATTTTAGAATCTTCTACGCTTTTGAACGGTTCGCGTGCAATACGATCTATAATATAAATCAATGAAGATCTAGAAAAATTTTAATTATTATTATTTATTCACGGTCCAACTAGGTCCTCTTAAATCATAGTATTTGCTAAAAACAAGATTTTACGACAGAGACCATAATGGTGGCAGTTCTACAGTAATTGCGACTCTTTCCTAATTTCATCCTTAAAGAAATTAGAAACAGTTGAGAGTTTGCATATTACGTATGAACAAACAATGCAAACGTTCTAATTGCCAGCAATTAATTGGTTACATTAACCATGGTATACTAAAAGATTTTTATTCGTGAATAAGAAAATAAATACATCACTAATAGCGAGCAAAGGCGTAGAATCGTAGAAGTATCCCGACGAAATTGCAGACGACGCGAACCATTTTCGAACGGTTCGAGCGAAAATCGATAATTAAACTTCGATTTCGCTGGCGTTTATCGGCGATATTCGTGTTCCGATAATTCCGGTCGAAGTGGGTGAGCTATCTGAGTAATATCTCGGTTTGATTAATTGTTTAATTAAGCATGCCCGATCTATGGCCCGCATTCGGCTCTATTCCTACCGATTACCCCCTCTCTCTCTCCCCTTCCTCTCTCTCTCTTGCCCTATCCAGCGACCGAGGAAAAAGCTTCCAGGTGAAGTTCGGGGAACCATGATTCCCGATCGAGGGATTAACGAGGACTGCGAATTCGAACGGAATCTAATGGAAAACTATCCGAGTTGATATCGATTCCCGACACGAGAATCGGCGCTCGTGTTGGCGCGCGCGCGCGCAACGGCGCGGCATCGTGTCTCGCGATCCACGATCTATCCGCGAGCCACGCATTATGCTCGACTCTCGCCCGATCCGCACGTGAGATCCGGCAATGATTCATCGCGGCTGCGCGCTCGTCGATTATATTCCCGCTTGATACATTCGCGATCCGAGCGCGAGCGCGATTCCAATTGTCGCCCTTAATCGCTCGGGTTCGCGTGAACCGTGCCGAGGTATTCCAGCTGATCGGGAACCGCGTTTCCAAATCGTTTCCCCGAACGAGTCACGCGAGTCCGGCGAAAATCGATCTGTCGATTCCAGATCGAAAGCTATTGTCTCTCCGGGACAAGGACGCGAGATCGATACTTAACGAATCGATACCTTTCTCTTGGTAACCTTCTGCTTTTGAGCGCCGTGTTCTTTCTGTTTTAATTCGTCGCTGGTTGCGCTTTGCCTTGCTGACAATCGTTTCGTCGACGGTCGTTGATCTACAAACACGTTTAACGGCAAAGACGACGATAGATCAAACTTTGTTTGATCGAAGAACTCTTGCCAAAGCCTGCAACGTAATCCGCCGCGTATTTACGAGACTCGCAACGTTTCAGTCTGTTCGTTATCCGCCGTCACTGGTAAGTCCGCCGACCATTACAATAATCAATTCTGCAGCAACCGGAGGCCAGAACGAATGAATTTTATCCTCCGCTTTCCACATTTTTGCATAAACAACGCACGGGCGTTCCACCGATCGCGCCTCGTGGAAAGCAAGCCCGATGAATTGAAAAAAGAAAAAAAGGCGAACGATGCCCGTTAGCATATCTGCGCGATTAAACCATTTTTTGAGTCATTAGCCGGAGAAAGCGAGGAACAGCGGACCATGGAAGCGCTGCTAAAAGCGGGGAAGAGTTTCGTATCGGCGTTGTTATACGACTTTAGGAAACATAAAAGGATCGCGCGGCCGCGGCGCTCGGTCCGCGACCACTCGAGGGTTAAATCGACAAAACAACTTTCCCTTCCTCCGTGTAGCGCCAGCTGGGGCCCCGGCGTGTATCCTCGGACTGGTCCGCAACAAGAAGCCAGAAGTTCAAATTCCGGATACGAAGTTTCCGAGGTCGATAAGCAAAGAGCCGCGCGGCGCGCTTTTCTTCGTCTGAAAGCTGAATGGCCGCGAGAGCCGCGGCCACTTTCTCCCGCTTTCGATCGCGGAGCTTCCAGACGATCGGCGCCTGTTACACGACACGACGATTACGAAACGATCCCATCCGTCCAGTTTGTTTCTCGCATGATTTCCCAGAGGCTGGCGACGAGTCGCGCGCGAAACTCGCTTAAAATTCGAGCGCGCGCGGCCACGGAATTACATGCAGGCAGTTAGCCGCGCGTTAAACTAATTGCGAATTAATGCTCGGACCCGACGCCACGCGTCGAACCTCGTCCTCTCCTCTGCTGAACGATAAAAGACGAAGTTTCAGCATAAACGTGTAGATTCTGGAGCAATTGTAAGAATCGGCGGATCAATCGGCACTGATCGAAATGAACGGGTGAAACGCGACACCGCGCAGACGTTGCAAGAATTTTTAGAACATGATTGCAACATTTTTGAGAATATCGTTGTGTCATTTTTGATTCGTTACGGTCATCGAAAGAAGAATTTCTCCCTCGGCTCGACGAACGTACGCACAAGCCATCAGCAGTTTAATCCGTGTGACAAATAGCGGACGGTTCGGGCAGTGTTTTATACGAACTATAACCGTTTTTATGGCGGAGCCGAGTCGTTGGGATTATCGTCGCGCTCGTACCGAACGATGTTGTACAACACTTTGTAGCAGAAATTGCAGTTATTATTCTTTTCATCGACTACGCCTACCCGCGGCCTTATTGCGAGTGCCCGGTATGGAAGAGAGTTACGTGCTACAATGTCGTCGACGCGTAACCGGCATTGTGTTTCACATCGTATTATGTAAATCGAATATTGATATTTATTAAATTCCATTTAAAACCATCCCCGCGCTGGGAGTTGCGGTTACAGGTGGTTATTGCGGATGAAAATCGGAAAAAATAGCGCGCGACCGCCGGGTCCGCCACGGGATTCGAAAGTTTCACGGTAAACCGCGAAAAGATCGAACACAGTCGAAGGTTAGGCCTAGATGGTGGTTCTAACTCGCCGCGAATGAAAGTCGCGGCCTGACATTTACGATCGCTAATATCTCTCGGCTGTAATCACTGCGCCTAAGCAACCTTGCTCGCGAGATGAAGCGGGAAGTCAAGGGTGTTCGACGCGTTGCGAAATCGTGCGAACACGACCAGGACACGTTGTCAAACGAGCCTAATTCCCCGTTTCCTTCGACGGTCCTACGGCGAATAAAACAAGGAAAGAGAAACCGTCGGCGGAGCGCATCGTCTGAGCCGCCTGACCGGGGATCGATCGTCTCGGACGTCCGCGGAGGAAGTGCGGGGGCGGAGATGGAGGTCGTTTAATTATATTTAACACGGGGAGGAATGATCTTAATAAGACCAGCCAGATGGAATTCGAATGTTCCGATTCGATCGACCGATATCGAGGAACGCGACGCTTGCAGGAAATTGAGACTGGGAACAGAATGCAGAGGCTTCTGCAACCAACGGGGCCGGGCGATGAGTTACGTAACGCCTGCCACTTATCTTTTCAGCTCCAACAGCAAAGATCCAAGATCCAGGCTTCTGTTTCTACCGACGCTTTTCAGATCAATTGGGTCGCGGTGGTGCAACTATCTACGATTTACTGTACTACATTCGCCGCACTTGTTTTCTAGATTTTCTTTAACGATTTCCTCGCGAAAATACTACAAAATAGGCTGGAATTTTAGGATGATTACCTTGTGCTATTATCCCTGATTTATTCTACTTCCTGCTCTAATTTTCTAGGTCTCCTTCATCAACTTCCTTGCGAAGATACTACTCCTCTGAATTTCTTAAATTGTGACTAGTATAATCATCGAAGATTTATCGTAATTTATTCTCTACGCGAATTTTCTAGATCTTCTTTAACCATTTACACGGAAAATACTTAAAGACTCCGCTATTTCCGATACTGTTCACATTTTTGTGATTCGAAACTCTCGAAGTCCAAGCAAAGAATAATTTATACAACCAACTTACGAGAATATTGCGACGATATGAACTTATTTTTATTTAACTGATAGCAATTCAATTGTGTCTGTGTTTAGACCCTGGACACAGTCGAATTGGTACAATTTCACCGAACGAACAAATTTCGTTTGTGTCCGAGAGGAGTATCGACAGGCGCGTCGATGGAACAACTGTCGCGGGTTACCAGCAACGTCCGGGAACAACATTTTGATTCGCGGGCGGCGTAACGCCCGGCCGAAAGCGATTCAGCGATTCTGGTACGCGTCTATCGGAATTGCCACTCGGCGTTGATTCGTTCGGTGTGTGCTCGACGTCTTTGGCCCGACTACGAGACCCGTGTACACAGGGAACCCTTTGTGATGCGCGCGAGACCGATAATTAGAGTCGGAGTTAAGTGTACACGCTTGATAATTAGAGCCGGGAGTAAGACCATTACGCGGCACGCCTCCGGAGTAGGAATTCGCGCCACACCGAAACCGGGATTCCGATCCAATAAGAATCGCGCGCGATTAAATACAATGATGCTCGGGAAATGTCTTGGGATTGAATATACGCGACGATACGCGGAGCTAATAAAACTTGATATCGGAACACTTGCGAGCAATCGATTTCTATACATTTCCCTTCACCGGATAATACTTGTCGTTAGAATGCGAATTTTCATGCAAAATCAACCTGCCTGCATCGATTGCACGATACTGGAGCTACCCAAACGCTGGTTTCCCCTTTCAATCATTTTAGCGAGCCTATTTCATCATTTTTTTTCATTATCTACTTTAATATACGAAATTCACAGCCTATTCGTCGCATGGGCATTCCTACATCTTTAAGGATGAATTTCTGGCGTAGTATAGTTATGCTTGGTTTCGTTAGAGTAAATACTAAAAATAATCGCGAGAATATATCGAGTAATCGACGATTTACCTAACCACGGTACTGGATTAAATCCTCACTGATTTTTCGAATATCGCAGATAGTCGAGGCTTCACTGCAGCTTAATTCCGTAAGATTTATTGAGAACAGTGATTCGGAAATTAACGCGTTCATAAACTGGTAAATTGTGCAATATTCCGGTGCTAAAGTCAAATCTTGTTCTAGCTCCTCTGTCTTTTTGAAGCGCTCGATCGTAAGGATACAGCCGGGCATTAAACGTAACGGGACCATAAACGGAAGCTTCAACGGAGGTCTTCGGCACTCCGACCGAGGTCTTCAGCTGCAAAAATATCCGCGAATGGTTCTAGAGAGAAATTAATTAGAATGTCAGCTGCTTCAACCACTATTCTCTCCCTGTTCTCGCGCTTTTCCTGGACGCGCTAACGTTACGGTTGTAAATGGCTTAGAACAGGCGAGTCCAGGATCTCCAACCACCTTGGTTAATGGCAAAGTTGAGAACGTCCACGGCTGTAACAGGGGCAAGCAAATGCAGCAGGACTCCATTTATCCTAATTGGATCGTGCGGATAATAAGGGTCAACTGATATCCCCCTCTACCGTAGCGCTCGCTCGCTCGTTCGCATAATAGAAGCTAGAAATAAGAGCCCCGTCGTTTGGTAAGCCAGATTACAAGATTAGCTCGAACAAATGTAGCACTACTGTAAAATCATTTTCTACGTCAACGACGGAGCGTCGCCGTCTAATGATCTAGACCTTGTTTACGCGAATCGTGTCCTATATTATGCTCTCGGGGGGTTTATTAAATAAAACCGCTTGTCCCAGTTGGAGGACTTCCCTGATAAAATCAGAAACCCTGTTCTATAACCTACTGCGTTAGAAAATCTGCGCAATAGATTATGCATTCTACTGATCAGTGTATTCTTGGGACTTAGGATTGTTGGGAAGCCCCATGTTACTAGCTCTTACTGTAAAACGCGTCCCACTTTAGCAATTTTTATAAATCGACAGATTGCATCGAATAATCTGAAACTGTGCATACGTTTTTATCGTGCTTTTGTTGTACGCTCGAATTCTGATATTCCCAAGAATATAGATTATGTCGCTTGTAAAATAAGTCCTTTGACAAATGGTCGATTTCGGAAATTATGCAACTAGTTGTTACATAACCTGTACAGTATAGAATCGTCGATTTAATAATTCTTTTCTTAATCGTTGTGATCCAGCTGTGGCCGTGCTGTTTTTATAGAACCGCGTTCAGAATATTTCTTGTGTCTGAGCAACTCTGCCCCGTAAACACTGGCTTCGATATCAGGCATCTAATCGCTATGTATGCCGCTACCGGGACAAATCGAATTTTTGGCAAATCGGATTTCCTCATTAAGCAGATCGTAGTTTACTGGAAGCAACCGCTCGGTGGAAATTCAGTTTGCCGTGTCATCGGTCAACGTATCGCCGGCGGTGATCTCGTTACGAGCCGGCTTGTTTAGCAAATAATCTACTTTTCTGGGCTGCGTAGGAACGAAGTCGCGGGGCAGAATCTGCAAATCTAATTAGGGGATGGGATATCGCGAAAAGGACAAGCCGGGTGAATCGAACGTCGGGGGCCCGGCGCAGCGTGTACCGGTGGCGATCGGCCGACTAGGGTTCTCCCCGTATGAAAAGGAACGAGCAATCAATTTGTTCGGCCGGTAGCTTTGCATTACCGGCTTCCGAGCTCGCTGATAACGGCCTCAGCAAAGTATAAAAGGGCCCAGCGAAGCGGCAGACGAATGCTCGGGGCGAGAAAAATTCCTCGAGCTCGAAGCCCCCTGCGCCGCCGCCGCCGCCGCCCCCCCCCCCCCCCCCTCGATCTCCGCCCCCTCGAACTGCTCGTGCGAGAAACTGATCGATCAAGGCCTCGCGTAAATAACTGAATGTGTCTCTAGGAGACGCCGATGCGATCGCCTCTCCCTTCGAACCTTTTGCGATAAAATATCTTTCGACGTTGCGATGCTTCGAACTCGGGCCCTTGACTTTGCAACCGGACGCCGAGACGGTTTCATAAAATTCCAGCGAATCAATTTTTAATCGAGGAGAAACGCGAACCGGCGCCTGCCCAAATTCTCCGCAACACATATATCGCAATCATTTATTTGATCGAAGAAAAAGCCTTCGCAATTGCACAGAGGTAATGGCAGAGGTTCGTTATTGAACTACGCGTACTCGTTTAGAAATATTCTAATTCGACTTCAAGATAGATCAACAGCGATAATGCCTGTCATCGATGCGTTCAATCAATGGTGAAGCGTACGATCCGGTGCAGGATTCCAGTTTTTTTCCAGAGGATTCAATGAACGATGAAATTTGCATAACGAACTGGAAATCGTGCCTACATTGACCATAAGAAAATTACAAATTATTGCTCGCGGTGGAATAAAGTATAGAGTTACATTTATGCAAATCGAGCGGAATTCTGATCAATCGACGACAAGAAAATGGTGGCGTGAAATCGAAAACGGTGACTCTGCCGTCGGAACGGAAGACGACTGTCGGTAGATCACAAATTATTGCTCCCGGTAGATCAAAGTATAAAAAAAGGTTACATTCATGCAGATTGATCGTGGTCGATCGACGACAAGAAAACAGTAGCGTGGAATCGGAAACTGTTACTTCGGTTGGAATAAAATACAACGAAGTATCCCCATCTATGCAAATCGGCTAGGTTTTCAGTGGACCGGTGATCGCGACAGCATGCTGCAACAGTAGCTGGGTGCTCCATAAAGAAACGCTCTGTATGCAACACTCTGTACGAGCTCTAAAATATTATCCATTGCCAGAGAGGCATCGGACACAGTTGCTGGCGCTCGGTATCGCGGCCACTCGTAAACTTTCCCGTCCCGCGCGCCGTTCGGCGTTCAAACAAACGCGTTAGCAACAGTTTATCCATGGACGCTGCCTGTTTTCGAGGCTGGTCCCGGTTCGGAACTTTCGCCCGGAACTTCGGGGAACGTTTCCGCGTTCGCCCGTGAGCTTGTCCTTGATACCGGAGGATATATATTATCTATTTTTTTCCCCCCCTCGACACTGTCGATTGTTTCCTCGAAGACGGTGGAACTTGAATTCTTCGGATACCGCACGGCTGGGAGTGATGAAATGCCTAGTGAAATGGACCGGCGGATCGCGGAAGATTTCGGTGGAGGAGGGATTTCGACGAATTTGTTTCGTGTTGGATTTGATACGCTGAAATCATCGATGTGGATTCCAATGGTCATTGATATCGAGTTTAACACCGGTCTTACATTTCGTAGCTTGTCCATAGGAAATGAGTGAATAAACTTCTTAATTCGAGTATTCATATAACAATTGTGGAAAGTGTCTTGTCATTCCTACAGAGCAACACGTATTTGTTATTTTTAATGCTTGGCAGATTTTGCGTTAACCTAGGCTGTAGTTGACTGATGAGTAACAAATGTTCGGAAAATGTGTGTTTTTATTCCACTTTAAACGAAGTGTTCTGAAAGGCGCGTTTTATTGTTCCTTCCGTCTAGACTGTCTTGAGAAGGCATGGTCCTATTGTTTTTTACTTGGAGCGTCATGAAGGGGCGTGGTCTCGCTCCTCTTCATTTATAGAGTGCATTAAAGGGCGTGGTTTTGTTGCTCTTTCAATATAAATTACCTCGGTAAAGTGCGGTTTCATTGCTCTACTTGCAGAGTGCGTTAAGCAACAAGGTTAACGTTACTTTTTTTTTAATTGGGAATGTTCTGAGAAGGTGTGGTCTTTTTGCTTTTTGTATAAAATATTCCGAAAGGATGTGGTTTTGTTGCACTTCCTGTATAGAGTTCATTAAAGAGTTAGTTATTCTCAATTTTAACACGGCTATAAGAATACTCTGCAAAGACAATGTATGTAAATAACTAGTTTATAGGACTCTAATGAACACTTTTGTTCATAAAAATTGAAACAAATCGGACTCCGCTAATATCGATAATACTTGCTATAGCCTGCAGAGCAGTCCAGATATTTTATCAGATTTCTGTTCGCTTTCTACTGATGGCAGTTCCCTCGTGTTGATACTCGATCGTAAATGGAGAGGGGACCGAGCCTAGTAACAAGTTCTTCGGTTGGAAACCGCTTGTCTTAAGTAAACGAAACGTTTTTTCGAAACCTTTGTAGCACTGAATTTTCTGGAAAGCTTCCAAAGAGGAAGATTTATCATTCATTCTACATTGTTATACAAGGTCGTCCGTCATCCGATTCGATCGTTAACTTCCTGTTCGAACCGCACACCGGCTAACGAATTTCTCCCACGCCGTCGGCGAAACAGGAGTTTGAAAATAGACTTTTAAGGACAGATAAAAGCGGGGAGATAGCGTGCTAGTATCCATCGAACGAATCGGTCGGCGAAACGTGGGAAAACAACACCGTGAAACTCGGCTGCCCAAGAAAATACCTCGCAACCCTAAATTTCCCTGATAATCCGTATCAATATTTGACCGGTCAAATATTTTGTTTTGACTGGCCGCGATCCACTTGTGCCTCGCCGCGCTCGCCGTACGTGCTCGCGCAACGTGCGCGTTAAAAACACGTGAAATATTGAATTCCATCGGGAATCTCTGCCGCGAATAATTAATGAACTGCTGGCGGCGCGTATTTACAACTGGATGTAACCGAATCGTTACACGTCAAAACAAACGTTCCCCATGATGTACGGGGTCTATATTTTTACGCGGCGGAACGATTTGCTGAAGCAACGCGTTTCTATTCCTCCACGCTAATTAGCTGTTTACCGGTACTCGCCGCACGAATCAGGCAAAACATACGATTCCCAGAGTTTCTACATCGGCGGTAAATTGGCACGATCTGTCGGCGGTGCGCATCCTTCAGACAAATGTCGACGTGTAAAGAAACAAAAGATCAAGTCGTTCTAATTAAATCTCTGAGAGTAAGTAGAATGCTCTCAGACGGATCCTGGAATCGAGTGCCTATTTCCGAAAATATGGTTTTTTATTTGGTGTAAACACACGATGAAAACGATTGTACTATAGTTTGGGATTATTTTGGTAATTTGGAACGTTTTACGTTACATTAATAATTTCCAGAATTTATATTCAGTTTAAGAACTACGAGATGTATACTATTTCACGTTTCACGCTACCAAAATAAAATATTTATTTCATGCTTTAGCTCTAAAATTCTATTTTACTTGTATCTCGAAGAATCTATTATTCGAACTAGTGTTTCAAGTATTTTCTCCGCGGATGTTACTCGGCTCCGTTAAAGTTTCATTCTCGAAGTCACGACACATCCGCTCGCTAAAAGGAAAATAAACCACTCCGAACGGATTTCACCTTTTTAATTATCCCCGTCGAAGGATTTTCCTCTCTCGCTCGTTATCCCTGTTCCGCCGGCGTGCCCCGCAGGATGCAATAACGATCCCTGTACCGGCTGATTCGTGTTCATCCGGCAAGGTAGAAATCCTTGCCGGATCGCGAATAACTTGCGAGAGAGTTTCCAGGTCCGCGCCGGATTCATTTCCGTTCGCAACTCGCGCGGGGAGTGGGGGGCCAGCTGCGAGCGGAACGGGGAGAGGATAACGCTCGAGGAACACTCGATAATCCCGTTATTAACATCGCGGCGGATCCGTGCTCGAGCCCAGACCAACGAAAGTGAACGCATCTCGCCGGAAGTTCGAAAGAAATCCGCTGGCAGCCAGCCAAAAGCTTGCGGACAGATAAGCTACAGCCGACGATCGAACCAGTCGCTCTCCGCTTGCTCTCTCTCGTCTCGCAATCCGTCTAGAATGCTGGGGGGGTTCGTTAATGAGAAGGACCCTAGGGGAAACCTGTTTAATTCGAACAGAGTTTCGTCCGCAGCGTCGCGGAGATGGACGTCTTCTAGCGGGGCTTAAACTCCCTAATTTTTCAATCTTCCACGGATCTGTGTAATTTTCAAGTCGGACACTAATTCATTCTGTCCCCTAATTTATCTCCATTTTTACCAGCTCCTATTCTTTGCAGTCGACTAGGTTATGCAGTTTTTGAGTACTGTATCACACATCATAGTAAGTTGAATTTTATTTATAGATCTAAACGTCAGACTCGTTGAAAGAAAATCGTTTGTCTGGTTCGACGCAAAATCGTATATTGAATGGGGAACAATTTTCGGCGGAGGAAAAATGGATTTCTAATTGTTTGGCGAACATTCTCGCGAAGCTCCTTTTGTATTTGTCCTTTCGTATCCATGGCGAGGTTTCGCAGGGAGGCCGGCTAAACCGAATTGAATCGGTGCTAACGAAGACGAATGAACTCGAAGACGGATGCGCGCCGGAGGCTCGGGCTGCGCGTGGATATCTGGAACATCGGGGAACGTTCGGGCAAACTTTCGTTTCGTAATTCCGCATTCACAATGGAAGGCCATCGCGAGGTCAACGATATGCACCGTGCCAGAGGATAATTCAGGATATCGGTCAGAAGGAGGGGGGAACGAAAAAGTTGGCCGAAAACTTCGGCGGCCACAAGTTATTCGGACTCCTGCGATCCCCTTAATTGTCTGCTCTTCGCGAACTCAGTGTTCCGATTCCTTTGACCAATAAACAATCAGATCGAATCAAATACGGTATATTAAAGTTCGGAACAGAAGGAACGCTGTAAATGTAATTAAAGTGTAGAAGTTTCATATTTGCAATCGAGGGTTCGTCTTAATTAGAGCTGATAATGTGGGGAGTCTAAACAAAAAAGCTTTTTATCCGTTCCTAACCAAAAGTCGTGCATTAATATTTATCTGGGAATAATTCTTGGATAAACTGCAATATACGATACTTCTAGTGGTAGAACTTGTATAATCGTCTAAGAGCATAATCGTGAATGTATAAAAGCATCACAATCGTGAAATAAATCGTACTAATTTATTTTCTAACTGCAATCCTATCATTGTTATTCAATGTCACCTGCACGAATCGGTCATTTACATTACTAATTCTATTGGGGTGGTGTATATGAAATGTCGGATTTTTAAATGAATAGTAAATTGTAGAACAACTGTTCTCTTGTTCTAAGAATAGACGACAACTAAATCCTTTACAAAGAAGAACAATCTTTAAAATCTATTTTAATTTGTTTCTTCCTTTTTTTCATGTATTATAGAATCACCTGCTCGGTTGTACTACGAATTCCGGCCCACCCGGCGTTTCTCTTTGGTTATGTATTTTCCTTGCTCCAACTGGACCGAGACTAGCACTAGAACTTTAATAATAAAATTGCATAATATCGTTTCACTTTCACCGTAAGACGTTCTGTCGAATCCACAGATCCGAGTCGTCTAATCGCAGAAAGACTTAACGCGTTCAAGAACCGTGCGAATTAAGAAAAATTTACCAACGCTTCAGCTTCATTGTCATCCAAACAACCGCTTTCCTGTCTGCTAATTGCGGAACGACTTATCTGGCCCTCCGCGGCGGAAGCGTGTCAGCGACGGAGGGGTTAAAAGGGTTTCTTGACCCAGGTAGAGTTTCGGGGGTGCAGCGGCACGCGCGACACCGGGGGCCACGTAGCAAACTGAAACGGCGTTACGAGTTTCCCTTGACTCCATCGATCGCGGCTCTTCCGCTTCCATAGATCCTCATCAGCATACGAAATATCAGAGCATCGGAGAACACCGCCGCGCCGCGCCGCGCCGGCGCCGCAAATCGCGCGTGTAATTCCGTGTAATTTCCTCGTGACGATTACCAATATTCCGGCCGCGCCAATGGCGTTATTGGAAAAGCATATTGAATTCCCCGCGCGGAAGTATTATCGTCGACGCGACGACGGTCCTTCCACGCTGCCTTCTTATTTTCCTCGCCGCGTCGTCGATCACGGCCATAGTTATAAAATAGTTCGCGAAAAGTTTTCGAAGGAATTCGGTTATATTAGAAATATCTTATCAGTTTCAGAAATACGTATTTTAAATCTACTTTTAATAAACGCCTCATAAATCGAAGATTATAATTTAGGCAAGCATTGGGCACATTCGCCCTATTTGCTCGGAAAGATTTACTCCAAAGATTTACTGTGGCATTTTTATTTAATAAGTTTGCTCGATGCCCGTTTAAAGAGTACGAGTTACTCATCCCCGTTAATACCGTGAGTTTGCGAAGAGTTCGGGGAGATGAAATAAGCTTTTACTACAAGATCGTAAAGCAAATTATCGTTTTTCCGAATGAAAGTTTGCGTAAAGTTTGAAAGTCGTAAAACAGTCATTTAGAGCCGAGGATCTTTCTGCGCGATCTAAATATTCTGAGACACTTCTTCCTCTTTTATTCGTTTCAATAAATTCATGACAATGCGTACCCGTATTTTATGCTTCGATACGTCGACGCTTTGATATTCGAACGTAAATTAGTGGGACATTTTAAAACGACGATAAATGAAATGAATTCAATGATCCGTTTATGGAAGAAATATTTCCCGCTTGCAGACGGCCGTTGGTAACAAAGGAGAGGCATAGTAATCGCGACAGTTCGATCGCCGCGCCGGCGATTACGCAAACCAGGATCCCGGTTTCGCCGAAAGCGCGACCGCCGTCGAACGAAAGCATAAGTGCACACATTCCTCTGCATTCACTTGCGCCGCGTGTGGCGCAAAAGACACAGCTGAGCAAGCCTGAACCAGATCCACGGATGACTCGGACCTCTTATACGGCCGAAGGTCGTTGACTCTACCGCGCAATTAGTCACTGCTTTCGCGTAATTAATGCGTCATTTCGCGGCCAGCGCTGTGATTTTCCGATACCGACGTCGGCCGGCCGCTTTCCTTCGATCCCCCATTGTTCCAACGCAACTTCGTCAGATCGAAACGTTGTTTCCTCATCCGGCGATCCTCCTTTTGGATCACACACGGAGATAGTTCTGGATCGCGTCAGTCTCAAGCAGCGGAGTACGTTTTAACATTTAGAGTTGATCGATCATTCAATTTCTACTTTCTCCTATTGTTTACTTCTAATTTGTTACTTAAGAAACCGTTTTCATCGAACTCTATTTTGTGACGAAACGCTGCTTCGAATAATGTCTTGAAAAACAACACGATTACATAACAACATAATTTATTAAATATTACCGTTATAAGTATCTTTTAATTCTAAAAGATAACTAGATTCTTCTGTTCTCGGAAGCCAAGAAAGAAAATAAATGATGACATACAGGAAGCAAAAATTGAGTCACTCTACCAGCGAGACTATTAAAGACGAATAAGCGTTGAATAAGAGTTGTTAATATAGCTATAAAGAAAATCGTACTGCCAAGTATAAAGATCATCTTCGAGATCACATTTAGAACCGACATTCGATTCGACTTCTATTCCGAGAAACGGACCGGCATCAAAGATCTACGCCCGACACGGATCGGTCTCAGGTAGTCTGGCGAAACAGTGGGCGTGGTTCCGCCGAAAGCCCGCTTTCCGGTCCTTAATTTGCGAAAATAAAACGGTGCCGCATCGTCCGAGTCAACCGGGCGAGCAATTCCCAAGGAACTCGACCGGCTCGCAATCCCGAGGTCCGACAAAAGGTAGCGGGTTCGCGGGAACCAATCCAATGCTCCAATTTAATCTCATTAAATTCTTGTCCGCGGATACAATGAGGCTCTTACTCGCTCCTGCTCGGTGTTGGCCGCTGCGTACGAGGGAAACCACGGACAAATTGTACGCCGGTAGGTTTCTTGTAGGAGGCCCCCGGCTTAATTGCGCCGAGTGCGATAAACAAAGGCGAGTCGTCGCGCGTTTAAACGCGCTCGGAGCACTCGCGGCGCTGGCTCGCGTCGCAAGTACGAGCGTCGCGACGAGGATAATGGAGGCCCGCGAGATTAGCTGCCGGGGAAAAGAGAATCTCGATTGCCAGGTCGATCGATGGAGAAAGTTCAAATAAACGGGGTTACGGGCGTAGCGACGTTCGTGTTCGCTGTTCGCGTTCCCTCCGCGGAATCGTCGATCCGACTTCTATAAAGAAATTTATCGCCGGAACCGAAAGACCATCTCCGCCAATTTATTGTTTAGATAAAAAGCCGCCCAGCACGCAACGAGGGACATATTGCATTTCGCCGACGATTTTAAACTGGCTCATCATTTAGCGGACGTCTGCATTCTGTTGCCAGACGATCTGAAAATTTTTCTTTCCGATGGAATCTCCTTCTTAGAATTCGTATTTGTTCGTTACCGTGAAATTGTATTTATTCTGGTTCGGAAACAAAAACGGAAACTCTATGGTTTCAGCAGATCTCGACGTTCGTTGTAGGACGAGGAGAGGAACACGAATTACCGTGTTCCAGCATAATTTTTGTATACATAGGATTCGTATGGAAAGGTTGCGAGACGTCTTAAGCAAACGTAACTTTTCAAAAATGTTTCTCAGCTCGGTGTAACTGCGGGGCACATTCAGTTCTCGGCCTCCGTGCATGCTAAATTAGTTTGAGATTGGTAGACGGCGGAACTTGGTGCATTCATAGCGTATGAAAATCTTCGGAACAGTATAATAGGGGAACTATAACCGAGTTTAATGGCGCTCGATTTTCATTCACCGGGGCCGTGCACTTAACGGAGAAAATTTGATTGTCATCAACTCGCCGACTCGCCCGTCGAAATTATTAAACCGGAAATAGAATAGGATAAACTGCGGCGAGCAGAGTGTACGAACGCTTATCAATATTTGCCCAACAGTGTCCGCGGTGAAAACAAGAAAATAAAGATCCCCGCAAGTCCATTGTCTCGCCGTTTCTCTTCGGTTACATCCCGGTGTCTTAACAATATAAAAGACCGAAACAGCCATTCCCATTTGTTACAGCGAAAGAGCCAATTCCAGCGTCGATCGAACAAGTGATCAAACATTTCCGAGGGAGGTGGTCGCGCGCGCGAGCGACCGTGCACACACACACATACACGCGCGCGCACACACCGAACCAAGATAAATCATCCGAGACGCGCAAACAAAGTGCAACGAAAGTGGTATCGGGTTTCGCCGTTCCTAAGGATAAAGGATTTGGAAATCGCGGCTAGGATCTATCTCGCGTCTCGCCGGCTACCGCCGCGGATTTTATCCGGCCGGTATCTGCTGGGCGGGTACAACCTGTCCTACCGGTGCAAACGAGATTAGCGGCGAGGAAAAATCGCGGCGACAAGCTGGAAGAGAATCGGCTCGACGTTGCACCGTCCTCTAGAAAATCGCGGTACAAGAGCCGAGGCATTAGAGCGCATGCTAAACTCCAATCGCAACAATAATATATCGGTGATAACGATTATTATTACAAAAACGCGAGTTTATCGGGCGAAGCAGGATGGGATTCCAGATGCTTCGACGTGGAAAGCAGATATCTTGAAGACCCTCGTTGTAGCAACGATGTCGTCGTTTGTTTTCGGATCGAGTTACTAAGAGCTTTCCGAGAGTGAAGAACGCAATGGTAGAAAAGAGCATTGCACTAGTTGCGTCGGGAGCAACAAAACCACGCCCCTTACGGTGCTATACCCAGGGAGATGGACAAAGTCAAGTCCTTTTAGAGTACTTTGCATCAGTTTTATATAAAGAGACACAAAACCATGACTTTTACAAGCATGCAAAAAAGGCAAAACGACAAAATCACGCCACCCGAAGCACTCTACGTTGCAAGAGCAACGAAACTACGCCCACTTAGCCACTTTAGGTTAAAGAAGCAACAAAACCGCGCCTCTCGGAGCTCTTTGTACAAAAAGGACCGATGCCATATCCTCTCAGAATATTCTAAACAGGAAAATCGGAAAAGCAATATCCTGTTAAAGCACTTTACAATGGAAGATAACCGAAATCACGCCTCTCGAAGCAGTCTGTATACGTGGTAATAAAATTTGCTCGTTAACAGCAGTTTGAATGAAGGAGGCAACAAAAATCGCGGCTGTCAAGAAGGCTCTGCACAAGGAGCAACAAAGCCACGCCTCTTCAGACCACTCTAATTGAGAGTACACCGAAAGCCACGCCTACTCTGTACACCGCGCAAAAAGAACAAGACAAGCTGCTGCTTTTCAACCGTCTTCTCCTTTTAGGACTGTCAATTAATTTTCAACGATATTCCGATCTATCCTAGTAGGACGGTGTCTCCTCGTCCGTAAATCATTTTTTTAAATCAGCGCAGAAAGAAATACTTTGTGCCGACCGCGATCGAGTATTTAGAACGCGGGCACCGGTTATTCGGTCGTTCCGTCAACGAGGAGGATCACGGGCGCGTAACAACGCGACGGGGTCGGCCGATGGTTCCGTATCGGGGGGGGGGGGGGGGGGGGCGATTATATAAAAGAAAAGGATACCCCGAGGTAAAAGTGGGTCACAGCGTCGGAGAGCAGCGCCTAATACGCTTCGCGTGTACACGCTTCCTCGTGCGACCGTTGGCCGCGTGCAATGTCCTCGTTTTAAAGGATTCGGTGCGCGCCGATGATAAATCACGCTCGCGCGAAACGACATCGCATTCGCGGATTGAAATCAGATGGGCGACGGGAAGGTGGTGTGGCGGCGACGGCGATGGCGATGGTAGTGGTGGAGGCGGCGTCGGTGGAGGAGCCGGAGGTGGAACACAGAAGGTGGGCGAAGAGAGAAACGGGGAGGGAGGGTTGCGCGCCGCTTGATTTCGAGTTTCAGGCCGAGCGTGTTCCCGGAGAATCGATACGAGCAACCAGCAACCCCCCCGAGTGCCGCGGGTAGTCGGACAGGGTGGTAACGCTATTTTAAAGCGCAACACGAAAGTGTAATAATAACGACGCGGCCGGTTTGCCGCGGTTTGGTCTGGCACGCCATGATTTTACGCTTTATATCGAGGGTTATGGCGTGGCTTATGGCGTGGATTATGGTGTTCTCACCACGAACCGCTTTGCTGTAGACAAGTGTTGAATCGGTACGGTCGACTTCGTTGTAATTAATTTCTTCGTGCTTGAACGGGATGTTTGACGACAGCGTTGCTACACTTTTGTAAATATGTTAAATGTACAAATGGTATGTACAAATGTACAAATGTCCAAAGACTGCTTCAAAAACATTCTAGCTTTGTCTTGAACGTCGAATATGTTTGCACTGGTTGGAACGTGATGGCGGTGGCGGTAGAATAGCAGAAACGATTTTCCTGTTTGATCGTTCATTGATGAACTAGGCTCTGAGTATGTACGGTGCTCGAATGCGAAGATCGAATGTGGATTTCTGTTGATTGATGCGTGTTGGTCGATGGAACAGAAGAGGGAGAGCGCTGCCATCAAAAGCAAACAGCCTGTCCACATGGAACGAGAATGATTCGAATGTTTGATCGTGTTTGAATAGTCCAGAGTGTAGAAATCTTTGCCTAGCAACGAGCGGCTTGTTGAAAGAGGACTCTTCAGTGGAGAACATATTATCCTGAAGCCCGAGCAACGACCGTACACCGCGAACTGAGCAAGACGGAAACGTTTGACCACGTTTGAGGTGTCCAAAGCGCCGAGATCTTCTGCTCAGCCACAAGTAGCGGACTCGTGGCAATCCTCCCGGATCGCAACAGCGCGGGGTTCGACCAGGTATGGTTCCGTACGCCTCGGTACAGCTCGGTATGGCGCGGCGCGGTGTGGTGGGCCGGTATCGGGCCGGCGGATCGCTCGAGATAATTAAGAGCCGCCGAACGGACGACGGTCTCGAGAAACCGGATGACCAACAGCGGAACGGCCGGCCGAGGGGTCCGGGGTTCGCCGGGGAACGTGGAAGTAGGCGGTGAAAGGGAAAATTATGTTCTAGCGTGACTCGAGACTTGAGACTCGAGACAGCCAGAAGAGAGATGCACGTGCCACGGGCACATACGACTTTCCAGCCGCCGATAACCTCGACGGGACCGAGAGCGCGGCGGGATCGTGTCCGTTCCGGGATATCGGGGCGAACCTAGTAGGCAGCGGATGGCTGAACGTAGGTGGATATAGGTGGGTAGAGAGAAAAACAAGGAGAGAGAGAGAGAGGCGGGTGGGGTGGGGTGGGGTCAGGGTAGAGGTGCACGTTGCGACGGCAGCGAATAAAAAGTGGGCCGCGCTGAGTGCACCGTGAATGCGCGGCGAATGCGGCCGGTGTCTCCGACGGAAAGGAAAAACAGTTTCCCGGGGTCCACGTGTCGGCAAGTGGCGGCGGGCAGACGCTTTTAACCCTCTAACCTAGTCGGGCAGGCTTCTCGTAGGAAACCATCAGCCAACCAGCGTGTGCCGAGCAGCCGAGTCCCGGCCTTCTGCATCGTTCCGCTTCGTACCGCGCCGCGCCGGCTAGAAAATCGAAGTGGAACGTACGAGCGAGCGGAGGCAACATCGCTCCCATCGATCGGGCTTTGCCACTGCCTCTATTCCATCCTCGTCCCGTTCTCTTCCCTTCTTTCGTCCTCCTTCCACCTTCCTTTCATCCCCGTTTCACCCTCCGGCCACCGATCCTTACCCTCGCGTCCTTCCTTGATCGCTATCTCCCTTCCTTTAATCTCATCTTCGACCACATTCTCCACCCTCCTGTTGTTTTTCCACGCGTCCCCCATCCCGTCGCCGTCCTGCTCTCGCGCCTCGATCCCGCCACCCTATGTCTCGATTTCTCCGTCTCTGTCCCTCGTCCCTTCTTCGTCCCTGTCCCGACTCGTTCTCCCTCTTTTCGCTGCCTTGCCGTGTTACCCCTCGCGGAACCTCTCTATCGGCCCACTCCGCTTCGTGCTCCCGCAATAACGACGCACGCGTGCCACTCCATATCGGACGTTGGTCACACTTCGGCCCGGCTCTGTCTCTATGTTGGTTTTCTCCGCAGCTTCTGCACACTTCTGCGCGACGACGCGCCAGCTATCTGTCCGCCTCCGTTCTACGCCAACCCCGCTGCGATCTACGCGCAACCCCTTTTCTCTACGCTTCCCGACGCGTGCCATTTATTCCACGGCGTGTTTGTAAACGCATACCCGAAACCACGCCACCGGAAATCGAATTCCCGTTCGTACGCCCTCTGTTCGGTGATTCAATACGCGATGGATTTTGACGGCCGGTTTTCCGGGGCTGTTTTGTCTTTCCGGGTTTTACCTTTGACTCCCTCGTTCTCTCCCTTTTTCTCTTTCTCTCTCTCTCTCTCTCTCATTCTAGCTGCGCGACGAGAGGGCTGCTCGTCGAGGAGCGAGGGTGAATCATTCGCTTTTGAAGAGAGATCGGTGATTGTGCTGCTGCTGGAAGGGCGGGCTGCTGTCGGTCGTTTCAATTCAACTCTTGCTTTACTTGTATTTTACAGAGCAGCATTCGTCAGATGTTAACACTGGCGGCCTCGTCGAGAAGCCTCGAATATTTAACCAAATTATAGTATTTCATTGAATTGAATTAAAATTGAAAGCTAGATTAAAAATCAAATTTTTCTCTTGATCGATATTTGACGACTGCGATAAATGCCGCAATGCAATAACCATGAAATTTCGATCGCTTGTAGAAATTTGTGAATAACAGAAGACGTTGATAAGCCTTTCTCCGCTCACCGATCGAATTTATTTCCTCCCCCGTTGCCAAGTTTCCGCACTCCCTTTTAAGTCTGCCGCATCCACCGCAATTTTTCAGGCTTTCCGTTACAATTCGCGAAGTACAGAAATCCCGGGAAAAACCGGGCTTCTCCAGAATTTCTTGTTTCATATCGCGCAACAAGCGAACGCAGAGGAAATTCGAATCGCGAACAAAATTGTTCGGCTTCGACTCGAGCAAGACGCGTGCTAAAGCTTGAAGCGAGGGCGCGTTTTCTAAAAGAGAAAAACCGCGATACGAGGGACGCGTAAGAATGCGTAGAAAGTGACGCGGATAATCGCTGGAGATAATCGAAAATGAAAAGCGATAGCCAATCGTATTCCGCAAAGACGAAAGCCCAGCTGTGCGTGTCATTCAATAAATCGAAATTTTGTTTTGCCGAATCATACAAAACATCAGCTAAATTACATAAGTTTCCTCTGCAATTAATTAATTTCTAATTGTACTCACGACAATTTCATAAATTCAAATACAGAAAAATTTTCAAATTTTTCAAATTTTTCAAATTTTTCAAATTATTGTTGATCTAATAATTCGAATCAATGAAAATTATATTATTTAAATAATTATGTATTTTGCAAAACGTATTGTAACGAATTACCTACCAATAACAGAAGGTAGATACGTTACGTAAAACACGTTGTTATATCAGAAAAATGAGATTATCATTGTTTCGTCACCGCATCTGGTTTGTTGCTCCGAGGCGACCGCCATGCTAATTGCTCGACACGACGCGTTAAATAATATTCGCAACATTTCGCGCGAGACACTCGATCATCCCCCTCTTCGCCGTGGTTAGACACCAGATTGGAGGGATCTCGGTGTTATTCCACTACGCAGCGCGCGTCATACGGTTCACTGTTAATAAAATTGATATTTACATTCGGGCAAGTGGTCGCCGCGCTACGTGCACTATAAATGTTTACGGTTTCATAGCATCGTTCGGCGCGTTGCTCGTCAACGTGCCACGTGGCTTCGGCGTAGTCACGCGGAAACATCTCGGGGCCCAAGACGCGCTAAGTACCAAAGCAAAGTACAAATATTGTTGGTATTAACATCACGTGAGACCCGTTTATTCTTCGAGCATCGCGTTTCCATTTTCTCCTCTGCGTTTGTTTTCGACGATTAAGTAATTTTTTGCATAGTCTAATTTTTTTATTTATCCACGGATTTATTTTATATTATTTTCTCGAATTATTTCGGTAAAGAATTATTTAATTAAAGAAATAGATTAATTTATGACGAATGACGAATTATTCGTGTGAATAAAAAGCCAAATAGTCCAGAGAATCAACAAGTAATGCATTTTAATTAATGTTTTATACTTTGTAAATATGTGGGATTAATTATTGAACATAGAAATGTACGTCACTCATAACTAAAAAAAGAAAACGGATTTCGTTGACCACTGTAATTGGACTGTTAATCTTCGCATGCAAATTCTGGAGGTAAAAAACATTCTAGGCGTTCTTCCGTTTAATATAAGTGCTTCGGGCAATTTTAATTTCGCGTATATGTATTATTTAACAAATATGCAGAGCGTGCTTCGACCGCCCTCTTCTAATTTCGATGATCGTACAGCGGCGACTTTGGACATTTTTCATTAGAAAAATAACAAACGTACGAGTCTGAAACTTAGTCGTAATGTTTGTCTATCTCTATAGAACACGACCAAACATTTTAATCGATTTTGAGTTCCAAAAAGCTTACGACAATTCACCCAGAGCGACGCACAAGAAGCATACTCTCTCATTTTTTTTCTCCATTTCCATAATCGTAGAATGGGTCAACCGATATTTACTTAAAAAAAAAAAGAAAATGGCGAATATAAAAATTTGAAATATTGTGACTCTTTGAGAACATATAACCAAATTTTTGTGCGCAACAATGTTCGCCCTGTGTAAAATTACGACACTTTTTTGCCACCGCTCTTTGCAAAGAGCACGCGATCGCTTCTGCTGTGAAGAAAATCGCATTTCATAGAATACCAAGTAGCAGCACCGCTACAGTCTCTCAAGATTCTATTTCCAGGTTGCAAGACATTAAAAAATGTGCAAAATAAGACTCGAGGAAGATGCAAAGCGCAATTTGTTCGGAGACATCGCAGTCCGCGATGAGTTAATGACTCGAATCGAGAAGCACCTGTCGCGATCGAATAATATCCGGCGATAGGGGTGCGGGTATCGAGCCAGCTCGCGATTCGCTTGTTATCAGCTGACAGTGCCGGTATATTCCCTGGCGGGTAATCGGAGCTGGGAACCGGCCGAACGTAACGATGCGTGGATCGTTTCAAAATACGAACGAGTTCCATCCGAAGGAGTGACATTACGTTCTGGTAAGAGTATCTACGGAACACACGACACCGTTCGCCGAGTTTTTCTCCTCTTTCTTTGCCCTCGCGGCTCTTTCCTTTTTCTCTTTAACCATCGTCCTTCCACCTCTCTCTCTCTCTCTCTCTCTCTCTCTCTCTCTCTCTCTCTCTCTCCCTCTCTCTCTCTCTTTCTCTCTTCCATCACTCGAAAATATTTTATTAATATTTTTCATTTTCCTACAGGTAATTCCACTTCTCTTACCAGCAGAAACGGGTACCTCAACACAGGATTGTCATTAACAGCAAAAAATTAACACGCGAGTCGTTCCTTCGGTCGATGCGATATCGCGTCGTTATCCAAAGGGATGCGTGACTATCAAGGAAAATATAGTACGTGCGTCAGTTGGATATTGCGTTAGGCGAATACCGGCTGTGCGGATCTGCCGGTAATAAGGGAATTCGTTCGACATTCGAGAATCAATTGCATCATTCGTCGCCACGCGAATTCAGCGTGACGCAATAGCCGCGCTGATATTGTGCACGCGATATGAAAAGAGTCAACTGGTTTTGATCGGAGATCGTCGTCCCAGACGGCCAGGTAAATGTTTAGACTTGCAAAGAAAATTAATCCTTTGCAAAAATTGTCTCCGTAAGACCGTTGATAACTACCGTACTTTTAAGATTAGAAATTCTTGTTACGTGGAATCTGGGTCGATACAGTCTTAACATAAGTAAGCTACAAGCAGGAATTTTTTGCAACGTTATAGAATTTTATCAGCGAGTATATTCGATTAATTCCGCTATGCGAATTGTATGGGGAAGAATGAAATTTCTGACGTATGAAGTTGTAATGTTTTTTTATAGTTAATTCACAGTTATGTTAAACAGTATTTCTAGTGATATAACAATGCTATTAAGAAGTCTCTAATAGAAAACTAGATCCGATTTGATTCGACGATGTATTATTAAATAATCGTAGTTGATTATTCTATTGCATTTATCTCGCATCAACTGAAATGTAAAATGATGTTTGATTGAAGAAACATGTGATATCAAAGATCGGTGTAAATACGCTAGACAAGAACTAATGACACTACGAACGCGATTTTGGAATCGAGAACGCGAAAGATTCTTTTCATTTATTAATCGTCTTCACAGTAACCCACTTTGATTACAATAAAGAAAGAATTCTGAACAAATTCTCGTGGAGACAAACTGGTATTTACCGAATCTGCGACAATTAAACATTGTTCGTTAAACTTAATTAGCTTCTGGAACTGTCCATACTCTTGTTTCATCTCTCCATTGCAGCGGAGTTATTTGTGAAATCATTAAAAAGGGAAATTATGCTTCTATCGTTCTGGTTTTAAGTGATTTTTGAAGCTGTTCGACTCCCGCTTTGTCTCCATCGCAACAATTATGTGGTCATAAAGAATGGTATTATGCCGCTGTTGTTAACCTTTTAACTTAATTAATTTCTGCAGATGTTCTTACTTGATCATCTCTAGCAACAGTACACAGCTGTGCAAAAGTTTATTCGAATAACGAATAAGGGATAAAGACTAAAGGATACAAGTAACTACACTATTGTGATTCATAAAGCAATCAGGCGCTCGAAGTTACATTATTCGCCTACAGTAACAGATGTTTATTAAATGGTGATTTGCAAGCGCTCGTATCGGACCCGAAAAAGTCAACGTCCGAGCAAGAACATCGATTCCGCGTGTCGCGATGATAAAAAGTTACGCGAATCGCGAGCGGCCGACGTAGCCGACGGAGTTCCCCGTCTTCAATTAACGATTGAACTGGGTCAAAGATAAAACAAAAACACGAGATTACGTGTTGTCCAAGTTCCCGTGTTATCGAGCGTTGCATCTTCGCGTGTCGAATAAAAGTGTGAAACGCATAGTCCAATGCTTGGCGACGCGTTTGCATACTTGGCTGCGCCGATAGCATTGTGCGTTCCATTCTACGCGGATTTCCGCTAACTGGCTTGCGGATTCCATTAGCAGGACCTGTCTAACGACTACGGGACACGTCTCTGTTTAACATTTTTACCTGACAGTATCGAGAGAAGTTGACGATGACAGTCCGAGTGCCCAAATAGTAAAGAAGCAAAACAGCTTCTAAATGGAAGCTGAACAGCTATTGAACAATAATTGACGTATCAACGATCGACGTGATGTAAACGGTCGTAATATACAAACATGTGAACGTTTCTTAATTCAAAATTGTTTTTTATCGATTCAATTCAACCGTTTGAATGATTTCGAACAATTCAATGAGTAATTTGGAAAAGAATCTTCGATGAATAATTTCAATGATTTGAAAATAATAATACAATATAATAAATTGTATATATTAAATCCATAGTCTAGCCATCGTTCTAAACTGAACACAAATGTGTGCACAGCAACAGTGATCAACGAAGTTAGAATTGCATTAACCCTAGAGAATCCAATAGCATTTAGTAACGTCTTCGGTCGCCCTTCGGGTTCTATTGTGTCAGCAGTTACCATGTTCCCTTGGCAATGCGGTGAACACAGTAGCAGACGAAAAATTCGTCGGAAAAGGAATTTCGAAAGCGTGGCAGCCGATAGCGGACCTTGAGGATCCCTCCGACCGTTACCAGGGACAGCTGTCCGCGTGCAACGCTTTGCAGCGTGTTGCAACGCGGTGCACCGGCTCGAGGCAGGGCAACGTGAAGTCTGGCTTGGCCGACGATCCACGGAAAGCCAGCGAACAAATGAACGAAAGAACGAGCCGCAGAGTGAAAGAGAGAGAAAGGAGGAAGGGGAGAGAGAGCGAGAGAGAGAGGGAGAGAGAGAAGGGGGGGAAACGCGCAGGTGTCACGATCGAGACGAGTCTCCGGTGTGGCGCGGCTACAGCCAGGAGTTGCACTTTGTGCGTTGCAGTACTCTGTCCTGTTCCTGGCTTATTGCCTCTCCTCCTCTCTCTCTCTCCCTCTCTCCCTTTTTCTACTACGTCTACTGCTCCTCTACCCCTCGTTCTAGCTTCCTACGCCGCATGAAGCCCCGTTCACACGGTACCTCGACCTCCTCCAGAGGTTTCTTCTTCCTCGAGACATCCTCCTGAACAACTGCCACCGGGTCAGGGATGAAAAGAACGCTTTTACGAACCTCACCTCGAGTCGAGTTGATTGTTTTTTTAACCCCGCTCGTTCTTTTCCGCAAAGACATCGGTTACGCTCGCTCGAGGGGATTCAATGGTTTTCGATGCCCGATCGGAAAGCTGTCGATTTTAACGCGAACCTTATTTCAACCAAATGATCGTCTTATAAAACATCGGACAAAATATCGTCATATTGGAATTTCTATTTCTATTATTTCTGCAATATCCATTATGCTGTCCTTATTTCTACCGTGTTAGCATATAACAAATGTTAGGAATTACAGCAGCCATGGCAACGCAAGGAGCCTGTAAAACATGATATAACAACACGTGCTCTTAAAATTTCATCTCAAAAATGATTGGTGATTTTTGCAGGATATCAAATTAATATCAAATACGTTGCCAACGAACGTAATACATTAGAATTACTAATAATAAATTACTCCAACATCTGTACAAAGGAATCAACGTTTTCAGAAAATTTTCTCCGTCAATTGTAACACGTCGTCCGGAAATCGCAGGCTTCTGAGCAAACAACAAAGATCAGCGCGGAGAAAACGCCTAATGCTAAGTTAGCGACCAAACAACACCGCTGAGATTCCAACGCTTGCCTGCCAGACTGGCGGATAGCAAACGCGAGCAGAAAACCTAGTCGATCGCGATAGGAACAAGGACGTCCGAGATTAAAAGGGAAAGGCTAGGCGAAAATTGCTGCATCTTACAGGCCGTGCTGTTCGTACTTTTGAACGTCAGTGTACTGGCGCGCAGGTTGTAATAGGTTGATAGGTTAAAGACTTCGCGACGATAGGTCGATCGATCCGGTCGAAACTGGCTCCGGTTTGGAGGGATCGTTGACATAGAGCTCGGATGCGCCACAGGGTAAGTCGGATAGGAGATAGCTTGCGAACGCGATTGATTACGAGTCGTTCCCGATATTGCGCAGGCGAGCTGCGAAGAACGGAGCGTTCCTTAAATCGAATAATCGGCCGAAAACCCCGTGGGAAAGTAGGGGTAAATAATGATCGATGGCGCCTGGCCTATAAATATCCATGGAGCAATTTTGGGTATCTGGTTTCTGGAGAAAACCGGAATCTGGGGATCGACCTGAATATAGAAAACTTCGCGATATTATATTTTATGTATTTATTGGTTGCGTAAAAGGCGGGGATTGACGAGAAATTTCATAGAATTTTTACGACGGAAGAGAATCTGCGCTGCATCCAGCTTGTGTTATACTGCGGCCCCCCCCCCCTGCATTGTGTAGCCTGTCCTTTATGAGTGTAATAAATACGGACACAGTGCCGCGCATCCTTTCAGCAAATGCTGCAGCATTAAATAGGTGCCGCGATTTCACAGCAAAGAATGCAGAACTCATTACGAGACTGCGGATCTCTATGCGAAGAAAACAATGCGCCCCGTCGATTGCAACAAACATTTTTAATAATTCCATAATTAAAATCTTTCTACAGTTTACATAAAACCCGCGGTCTTCCCCGTTATATTCTGATTTATTCTGTTATTCGAATTCTGTAATAGCAATCGCTGTGGTGAAAATAAAGTGCTGGTGTCAAAGCTTCGTCTAAATTGTATTCGTGGATTGTATAAAAGTGGAATTACGTAAAAATGTATTTCTCTGTTAACAGTGTCGATAAAGTAAAATTAACGTAGCGATATTCTTAAAATCTTCCAGTTTCTACATTACTTTATTTTCCATTTAATCGTTTTTGTTATACAAGCATCAAATCTGCACTCTAGAAATAATTTTCTATACAAGCTTTATCAGGTATTCGTCTTTAAAAAAAAGGAAAGAAATGATTCCGGTATCGCAGTTTTATACAAAAATGCACAGAAGAGAACGTTTTTGTCTACCGATAACATTTTGTAGCACCGACAGTCGGATAAAATCGAAATGGAGCCCGATAATCAAGTTCTCGTACGCGGAGTTCTACCAGATAACAATAAGCGATTCATTCGAGGCGTTCTAGTCTGTGCGCAAAACTGAATGGAGCGCGAACGCGTTAGCGTGGCAGCTACGAGTCAATGATCACCTTGTGAACTTTGCCACGGCAATAATGACGAAGCCTCGTTTCCGACGCGTGTACGAATGAAAAATCTGGCGCGGAGAGCGCCCATTGAGACAGTCAATTTGGAGCAACGAAATTTCATGAAAGTTTTCATCGATCGAACATCTTCCGGATAGCAATAAAACTACCAAGGCCTGAACGCGACTGATAACAAATGGATGAATGCAGAAAAATGCATTTATAAGAAACGATTATAAATAGAAAAAAAGTAAACTGTTCTTCTGAATGATTCAACCTAGAGTCAGATAAGTCGTTCATCAGTGTTTTATCATGCCTATCTTGTCATCTTGTCAGTTATCTAATCCACAACGAGAGTGTGCAATTCATGGCACTGTTCTTCACAACTACTTTACACCTGAATCAATATACCGGGATAAGCGTCTAAAACGTGATTACATTGAACGTCTGTGAATCCGGTAGTAATTCCATGCAGCCAACGACAACTCGTCATTCGCGGCACAATGCCGTTCGGTGATCGAGTCGGAACTGCTCGGAAAAGTGAAATTTTCGCACGCGGCGCAGTTTCAATGGCCGGAGGGCGGTAAGCAAGTTTCCTACGGAAGATGAAAGGAGCATTCGCAGTCGGTCGCCCGAAGCGCGCCGCGATATTCGATTTTTCTACGGCGGGGACCGACTCCAGGAAGGAAACAGAAATCGGCCAATGATAGGGACATTGAACGGTCTCCACCCCCGGGGGCGTTCTGAAAGAGATGCCAGAACACGTGTTGGCGAAGCCCCAGAACCGTCTTCGCACCGAATCCTTAGGATCTCATAGTTCAATGCGCCATCGGGTCGCGCCGCGGTTATGTGATTCACGTGGAAACTCGTTCGAGCGTGGACGAGATCTCCGTCGAGCCCGACCGAAAAATGATAGGCGTTATTGAGCATGAACGATCCCGTCTCCTCAGCAATTCAACACGTTGCATCGCCGCCGACGC
Organism: Augochlora pura; assembly: GCF_028453695.1. Lineage (NCBI taxonomy): Eukaryota > Metazoa > Arthropoda > Insecta > Hymenoptera > Halictidae > Augochlora > Augochlora pura. Next base: position 6,781,833 of record NC_135781.1, on the reverse strand, counting down.
ATCGACCGACCCCCGGTCCGATACTGAAAATTTATTGTCGTCCCTTGTCTCCCGTCGCGTTCCATCGGCACTTCCCTTCGGCTCGATTTTAATCGTGGCCGACGAAACTGTCCTCACTGCGAATTTCATCGCGTTAACAAGCGTTCCGTGCCCATCGTAACAATTTCTCGAAGGTACACGTTCGCCGTAACAAGTGCTGCCTTCATGCTTTCGTGCTCTAACAATTTTGATGATGTCTAATCATCAGTCCAAAATCAGAATTGGCTGGCTTAATTACAAGAACACGTAGTCGAGCTAACTGCAGATTTTGCAATGCGAATTTTGTAGTTCTCTTGTTTCTATTCTTGTAAACTTCATCTATATCACAGCCGAACAGATGTACACTAATGGTCGTTTTACTCGTATAATGAATAAATAATAATTCTAACAAGATGAAAATAGTCGAAAGTTAAAGCTACGTTCGCAATTTAGTCGCATTTACAATTTAATTCAATGTTTCACATCGTTTTCACAATTCGCGAACGTCCCGTTTAAAAATAGCTCATTAAAATATATTCCCGTGCGTTTGCTGCTACATATTTTCTCCCCGCGGAACAATGTAGCAATGTCGTCGATGACATTGAATATCTACCCAGCGAAGTTTGCCGAATTTGGCGCGCCTCGGCGGAACGCACGCGATCGCGCAAAAATATTTAACGTTTCTGCGACGATAAGATAAATTGTTCGGCTGCAGGCGATCTCGGACGTACCACGGGCTCCCTGGGATATTACTCCAGTTTATTTGTTTAACGAAGAAATCCCTGCTTTCCATAAGCCAGTGCGCGATCCGGGTCTTCGAGCGTGTTTCATCTTGATTTACGATCGGCTGTTATCGCTCCGCGAGAGAGAAGGCTCAATTGCACCGATTCGTGAAAACAAATTGGAGGAACGGAAAGTGACTGAGGATCCTCGATATTTTCCTATCGAGCCTCGAGCGCGTCCTATTAAAAATCATGAAAATGATTTCTCCGCTGTCGTTGGCGAACGATCGAGCGAAGGTCCGGGGGTCGCGATATCAATTTTCCGAATCGAGCGAACGTAACGAAGTGTCCGACCAGCGATATTTCATTAGCTTCGTTCGAACGGATCGCTGGGTGGGAGGGGGCAGGCACCATACGTTTCGTCGGTAACGAACTTAAAAATGTTGTTTAACGTCGACCGGCTTAAATCGTGCTTGCCGACGCGGCTACGGTAACGAGATTTACAAAGACGAGCACGGGATTTTTGTTTAAGGATGTAATCTCATTGATGACGAAGCACCTGCTGGAATGCCGTCATGTCCACGCATCCGCATTCGATAATTTACGACTCGGTATGACCGATCGAAAACTTCGTTCCTCGAAGATTTCGTGAACTAAAACTTGTCTGCGGATCGATTGAAAATATTTTTTTCACCGTGCAGGCACTCGATCCATACGAATCCACAAAATTTGATGTGCGATTTTCCTTTTGTCGAAGCGGAACGCGTTCCAATATAGTAATCGATGCGAGTTTTAAATTAGAGAGAAATAGAACGTCTAGAAAAGGCGGACCGTACAACTTTGAGAACTCGGTAGAAAAAGGTAACGTCGATCTTCGAATTCGTCGTTGATTTATTTGCGAGAAAATGTTGTAACGTTTCCGCAGATGTTTTAATTTGCGCTATTTTTTAGTAGAAATGCGTGTTTCGCCTGCAGTATCGCGGAAAAATATTTTAGAAGAAAACGAGCAACGTGAAAAGAGCTCGGGTTCATCGTCGTACGATTTTTTCTTAATGGATTACGGCGGTTGAAACGTCGACTAACTTGGACCTCGTACAGAATGCTGGTTATCGTCGGGAGAATGTACAAGGCGCTTCCGCCGGTTGTAACTAGTCCGCGGATAGTTACGGATCCGCAAACTCCGCTGTAACGGTACCGTTTTGCCGGAGTTAATTGACGGGGTAGACACCGAGGTTAAGCAATTGGCGACAAAGTCGCAAGTTCGCCCATCGAAGCGAGGTGTCGGCGGTGCCAGACACGATGGAAGTTACCAGAAGTCGCGCGTCGCGGATCAAAATGGCAAACGCGTTTCGCGGAACGTTTCCGAATTGGGCGGATTACAAACGTGCGCGCTCGGTTAATTAACCGGATCCAATTAGCGGAACCGGCAAGTGATTTATACTAAAGCAATTAGACGTCGATGCCGGCGCTGCGTTCCGCACGCGGCCGCGCACACACCGTCGATCATCTTTTGTCGTGACGACACCATTGTGGGACTTGCATAATCTCGCGCTCGAAGAATCAACCAGCGTCCAATCGACAATCGAGGCCGTCGGCTCGAGAGCGACGCGTGGAGACCGTGATTCTCGGAATCCCTAGACTTTGTACCGCACAGGTCGACGAACACTATTAAATCAGCAGGAAAAACTGCTCGAACCAGTGTCCCTTGAGTGACGATGATACTGAAGTTACAAGGAGCTCTGGGAATTTTCATCTGCTTATTCTGTGAGAGAATCTGTACGTTTACTGGAACAGTGGTTGTCGCGATAATAGCGAGTTCCCAGAACCGAGCTATAATTCTGTAATTAATTTATAACAGTCTTGAAAGTATTCGTCGCAAATGCATCGGGTGTTCTTTTTGACTTCATGTTTGGTTTCTAGAAAAATTTATTTTTATAAAATGACATTATAAAATCATATGAGATATTAAATTCGAAGATTTAAATTCTTCATTCTCGAGGTCCAGGAAGTTTGTAAAAAAATCGATTCCTTCATTCGAACTCGATTTCCATCCAATTTCCAGCGGTGCGTCGTACGTGGTTGAACTAACGACCGGCTTCGTTTTATCGCCGGCTCAATAAAAATGCTCTCCCGTTTATGACTGGAAAAATAAAATGCTGGAAGCAGCCGCGGCATATTACGGTCGAGCGAACTCGCGAGGATCGTCTTGCTCTGAACCAAACGATTACCCGAAGCGTCGTTTCTGCGATCAACCCCCGAAAACTGCGAAATTCCCCGAGTAATTTTCGCGTAACTCGGTCAGCTCGTAAACTAATCCGCGACGAGGCTCGGCGAGCAGGCAGTCAATCAGGATCCAACGGTAATTGACGAAATTCCCGGAGGAACTAGGGAAAGGGGTTGAAACGCTTTTCTTCGCCTCCTCCGAGACACGCGATCGAGGGATCGATTCCGCCGCGATCGTTTCTCTCTGGATAAAGTTTCGAGGCGGCGGCGGTGCCACGAGGAGCAGCTCCGAGCGCTAATTAAACGCAATCCGCGTGTCCTGCCGGCAACTGATCGTCGTCTAGACGCGGCCTGTTGCTCCATTTGTCCCTGTGTCGCGCGAATTACGTTTGTTTTACCGATCCGAGGGAGCTGAATTTGTTTGACAAGAAAATAGGAATATTTAAATATATCATATTCGAAGACAGTTGATACATTTTTATAAAAGCGGAATATCATGGTAGAAGATTTATTATTTAAGTAAATCTCGGTAAAATGCTTCTCGAAATGTTCAAGAATATGTATAGAAAATTACGAGAAATTTCATCAATGTTTGATGTCATAAAAGGATTGCCAAAAATTGCATCATCGATAGTGAAGTCAGTAGCGACGTGAACGACTATTGGCAGAGCGTTTCGATACATCGAATGAAGTTGAGAATATTCTCAGCATTTCTCATATTGTTGAAAATTTCTTTCCACGAGTTCGGGAACTTTGCCTGGCTTCGAGGAGCTTCGTATTCCTTACGGAATAGCTGCGTTGAAAAATTGTGTTCGAGAATTTCGTGAAGACTGATAGAATTGAAACGCACAAAGAAGGGAAAGTATCCTCTATGTAACTTTTTCTATCCGTCACAATTGGCGCAGATCAGTTTCATTTTGCGCGAAGATCCGCAGAACACTGTCGTCGGATGAAAATTGGACGAAGCACGTTCTAAACAATCGTTGCCCCGTACGATACTTTCGCAGCATTTCCATTAAGAGATCCAGCGTGTTTCATCAGAGAACCGTCACCGTAACAGTCCATCAGCGTAGAGCGTGGTCGCAATTTGCTGCGCGAGAGGCTAACGCAACTTCCTGAACAGCTTACAAGGCTAAAAAAAGCTAATGCTTCGGATTCCAGGCATTTCAGCAGCAGCCGCATACAATGCGTCCGCGATGCGAGCGCAGTGGGAACGTGCATCGTCGAAGTATGTTCTGGAATAGACTTCCCATGGAAACGAAAGATGCGGAGCGAAAACGCAGCCGAGAAGCTCTAGGACGCGGAGAAAGTGTGGGATTGAGTCACCCGGTGTTGCCAGGTGGATAATCGATGGTCTCCTCGACAACACGAAGGAGCTCTGCATGCTCGCGAGGGCGGCCGCATCCGGCCAGAAACACCGCAAAAATTGCCCGTCTCGGGGCCACGCAAATATCAGGTCGAATTTTACGTCGGATGAAAGATTACGGAACTCGTCAAAATAAGGAGTCGTTAATTTTTTAATTCATGATTGCATATTCGGATTAAGTTCGGCACGAAAATTGCTTCGAAAATCTGGAAATTCGAAAACGGGCAGGAAATGTCACAACTTTTTCGAAGGTTCTCCAATTTCCACAGCACGCTTTCTGCAATCTTCCAAGCGGATGCAACGTTCTCGCCGTCTTCGCCTAACGTCCTTTTAATTACTGGTCTTATCAACAGATCCAGTCGGGGCTTCGCGAGCCGTTCGATTTATCGATCCACCGCCGCGGCGGCCTCCTTTGAGAAGTGGATTTCAATGTCGCGTGACGTCACCGCGTCCGGGGATGACGAATGGGATTTTCGCGAGCCGAGGAGGACAATCGATGCGCCTTCCACCGTTGCGCCGTGGAAATGCATAATTCTGGAGACCTCGATCGAGATCGGAGATTAGAACGCGAAAGTTACCGGCTGGAGGCGCGACGGCGTTGTCGACGGATACGTCGACGAGATACCGCGGAGTCTTGGGACCGGCTAGCTCGACGGAAATAATATCGATGCGGCGATAACGCTGCTGATAACGATAGTAATGGCTCTTTCATTGCGCGCGCGCGCGCGCGATCCGCAAACACTGGCTAATGGCCGGAAATGGAACATGAAAATAATTGATAGGCTGCGGGTCTTTATGCAAACTCGCATTTCCATAGATTAGACCCGGGAAATTAGACGGCGAGGCTTACTTTTGGCGATTAACCGCCTTACACCATAATAATCCACAAAGAGCGACTGAATTATTATTAGATTGCGAGCATTTATGCAAAGTCTCGTTTTAATAATCATTTTCTGAATGTCTGAAGAAGAGACAAATTTCTTGCATGGACTAGAATAGTCCTTTAATACCACCGTAGAGCAATAATACAGCCAAGTTTCGTGAACGTGTACGTTTTCTTCCAATTTAGAAGCTTGCGTGTGGCATAAATTCATGAAGATCCGCGGTCTGATTAGTATACTAAAAAGATTCCATATCATTTCAACGACATAAGAAAATGGATATATTTATTATAATGATATCTTATTATTTTTTAATAATATTATTTGCATTTGAAAGTATCGATTAAATACTTTTGGGGTTGAGAACTCGTCGAAAATGTAATGCACGTTGGAATATGATTAAAATGTATACATCGAGCATAAGAATAATTTTGAATACTTTGAAATTAATTATAAAACAAGATTACTTTTCATAAAATAAGATGAACATGTTGACACGTTAGTCACAGAGCTACCATACATTGTTATTAGATAGTCCTTTTGTATAATATTAGGTAATAAAATCTGTGCGTTTCGCATTTAATGACCTAATAGTTTGACCATTCACCGCGGTGTTCGATGAAAATTTCCTGGAGAATCGACTAAATGGGATACGAGACGACCGTAAAACTCGCGTAAGCGTTTTTACGAGTCCGGCAATTATACCATGGAAAAAGGACGTGGAAGTCACTGCGACCTTTCTACCGGTACCGCTCTTAGCATAAACGTTTTCTCGCATGCTACACACTCGCGATAGTTCGCGAGTGCATTAGAGATCCGCAATCTGGCGGTTAATGTACCGAAATCGCAGATAAAAGCGCAAGAAAAATGAGACGAGAGGGCGTGGGTCTAGTCGGCGTGGTGTACCGTTCTTAAACCTAATCAAAGGGAGGGATCACGGCGTTGCGAAAAAAAAAAAAAGGCCGGTTAATTGCAGTGGCAGAAGACCGGCGAGGCGTCTTGATTAACGGAATAATTAGCCTCGAAACTCTACGGTAATGCAAAAATGAGAGAGTAGAGAAGTTACTGGCGGAACAAGCTAATAATTACCAGCAACGCGATCATCCTATCTGCATTTTTAATTGATTCGCCGAACGTAGAAAACTTTCGTTGCGTTCTTGATTTGCGCGCAATAATGAATCCCGACTTGGACCTCTCTAATTATTGCAACCTTTTTTCACTCTTCTCTCCCTCTCTCTCTCTCTCTCTTTTTCTTTCACGCATGAACGGAGCCGGTGATTGAGGGAAGACTAAATGAACGCTTAGGAGAGACAGGAAGAGACACTAGTTGCCAGCTTCGTTAATCGCGACACGTGTTTTCCCGTGTTTTAATGACGTTGTTATTGTCCTACGCCGCGCGAACGAAGATAAAAGCCGGCGAACAGGGAAAGAAGGGCTACGCGTTATCGATTATACCTTCTCCCCTGCTCCTTTGCCGGCGCTCATCTTCGCACAGTGACAAAGCTTTGACTTTGACTTACTTCGGCACCGCTGGCTGCGTTGCCGACGTTGATGTTCCAACGGCAACGCGTCGCAATTATCCGCGATTCGTCAATTCGCTGCCTATCAGGCCTTGATCCGACGCCCTGCATCTTTATCCTCTGCCTCGAACCTGTTCCATCTTTGCCGTTTTTCCACGGCGAAAATCTCTATAAAATTGTTTCGATTGATTTTATTGTGCTTTTCGATCCTCATTTATAGAAACCATTCACGAGCGAAACCATCACAAAAATGCTATTGTCGAACAGTGGAATTTTATTCGTTAATTAAGGAGTACGGAATTTTATTTAAAACTGAGAGTACTGTAAAAATTAATTATAAAATATACATATAATTTTAGCGATTCACGATCGATAAGTCCAATGAAGACGATCTAAAAGAGATCAGTCTAGTCATTAGTAAACAGTGGATTTTATTAATTTATAAAAAAAAAGTTTGAAAAAGTAGCCAAATCTGCAGTCTAATTAGTATAATCGGAATGTTCTCTGCGTTTGTACAATGACTAATGGTAGAACGAGGAAAGTGACATTTAATTTACAAAGGCAAATTGTCCTTCGTTCGATTCACATTAATGGAACTGTCTCTCATTGCCTTCTCGACGGAACGTCATACAGTAAAAACGTATCGCATCGATTGGAAAAAAAACTGCGTTGGAGCGAATCTCTCACCTAATTCCGATCGTAACTTGCAGCAAACCCGGTGGCGCGACTTTTCTGCGTGTTTTTTCTCGGCAGCTCCTTCGTCGAGTTAATTAACAAAAAAAAAGTGCACAACAAGATTGTTCCGAGGCAGCGGGGCCGTCGGGTTTGAATAACGACGCGAGATTATGGGCCACTTCCCGTGAAAAACTGGCCGGGCGTGACAGAGAAAGGCAATTGTCGTGAAATTTACGAGAGACCACGGATGATTTCTTCGCGTTTTCGTGAATCGAGGACTCCCCCTTCGACTACCCTGAAAACGAGGCAGCGGCGAGCAAAACGAGCGAATGACCTGGATATAGGCTCGTGTGTGAAAGACACCCGGTCCTATAAATAGGTGACGAAACTATTCATTAAAGAAGACGGAATGCTCCGCTACACCTCCACGACAACGTGCTCCTGAACTTAACCAGGTATTCTAGCATACATCTTCGAAAAAATCGAATTTTCTTTTATATTTTCTTAGTAGAGAATAAATTAATTACGAGCACTTAGGTTTCTACGTATTTGAGCTTGACATAAAAAATGCCATAAGGACGCATATTTTCAACTTTTTATCTTAAATAATACTGGTAGTTAATATTCACGGGGTCGCCCCCATTTCAATGAATCGATATTATTTGTAACATAAAATCGGATCATTGCAGATAACGATTCGAAATGAATTATCGGAAATATATTTTACTTTTATTTCAATAAGCTCGGATCCGATGCGAATCTGTGTCGAGATTTTTCTAAATAAAAAGATAATATTCATTCGTGGTTCTCTGGCAAGGGAACATGACACGCAATAATAGCGCAAAGAAAAATTACGTTACTTCCACGAAGATCTTGATCGCGGTCGGCCGAAGTCCCGCGGCTTGTGCAATTTGTTTCGAAAACGAGTTTAATTCCCCGGAACAATTAATTATCAGCGATCAATATTCAGACACCGCTCTGATTTTTGGTCGAGATAAGCTGCGGCGAAAGTATTCAATGAAACTACCGGAAGGTATGGCGGTTATTGCGGCCATGTCTTCGAAGCAAACTGCTTTGCACTTTACACGTAGTGGTTTGCTGAAAAATCGCTGTTATCTCGCTGGTTTTATCTGCGAATCGAGCGACGTGCAAATAGTTCGCGCCGCGGAATCAGCGTTTGCCGCGTCGATCGATTGCCCGGCTGATATTTAATCGGAACTAATTGTCGCGTATATTATCGTGTGGGATGCTCGTTAGTTTAGAGGTCACTGCACAACGATGTTTTCCTTTGAACGCCGGTTCCGACGGAGAACTAAATGAATGTATACCGCATTGAAAGCATTAACTTCGGTAAACTAAAATCCGCTTCAACAGCCGATCGCAGGTAGAACGGACGAAAATAAAATACACCGAAGCAACCGTAGAACTGTTATGTAAATAAAATGTGAATTCGTGCAATAATTGCTAGCATACGCTCCGCTCCACAGTTTTTTCTCACCATTGAAATAAATTAATAGTTATAATTAATAGACATTAAAAACAATTAAATAAATTGCCCCGCACAGTTTACACAGCCTTCTTGGTTTCATTTCATCATAAAAGTGTGCTCTTGTTTCGCTGTTTTTCTATTATAGCAATAAACGTATGCAAGGAAACGATCACGCTATTTCGAGATTTCCATTCGGTCTCAGATAGAACTGTTTCATTATGAAACACATTAGCATAATAAATAATTCAGGCAGCACTTCGCATTCTCGAACGACGGATGCGTCTGCACGCGACGAAAAAAGTTGACGACGATAGTTCGCGTCTAATTGAAAGATTATTGCTTGTTTAATTGAGTCGAGCGGTAACCGGGCTGGCGGAAATATCGTGGGAATCGTGGTAAAAAAAATTCGATCGCGGCGGGCACGGCCGCGAATGAAACGCGATTGCGGAAAGAACGTTGCGTCGCGTCGCGAACAGCGAGCTAATAGAGAAACGGAAGCAACAGGTTCGACATGAACGACTCCGCGAACTGCACCGGGGGACGAGAACGAGAACGAGAACGAGAACGTGAGGCCAGGTGAGCGAGAGAGACCAGGTGAGAGACGGGAAGGGAGGAGACGCGGCGAGGGGTTAGTTTTTCATCTTGACACAAGCCGGGAATCTAGGCCAGCGGCAATTTCGAAAATATTAAATCAGACCGGCCAGTTGCCAGGCAATCGGACGGTTAGACGATCGACCGTCGTCGTAGACGCAGAGTAGGTACCGAGACGACGTAGGTGTGAATCTAGGTCAGGGTACCAACACGTACGGCCGGCCGGTCGTCGCGGAAGAATACGAATCACGAATTCTGAGAATTATTTCGTTTAATAACAATTGACGCTCATTACTCAGAATTTCGACGGAGAACGTAGTTTTCGCCTCCTGGAACAATTTACCCCCCGGATTACGTCATCGCCGCCCGGCTTTTCGAAGAGTCCGCAATCTTTTTCGAAATTAAAAATAGGGTGAAGAAACGTGTTTACAGGCAGGCGTTTATTTCGAAACTGGTTTCAATAGTTGCACGATTAGAGGGAACACCTTATTTTTCTGCGATTATTTGACGAAAATTTTTGATTGATTTTCCTCACCGCCCTCGAATTTTCACGGTGGGTTTTTCGAAGCCTCGACGAGATCCACGCCGGATTCGAGGCACGGGCTCCCGGATTACACAAAAGCGATCCTTCTCGGTGTCTCTCTCGCCGCGGCCTTAGGGTACGATCGATACCATCCATCGTTGACGAAGCGTTCTTCTCGAGCCTCGGTTTCGATCGCTGGAAGCGCCGTTCCGCTAAAACACGCTCCTTCTGATGGATTTCCACAATTCCACGTACGATTCTATCGATTTTCGACTTTGTCCAGTTTCCCGGTAACCGAGACTCCAGGGAAATTAAAGCTGCTCGATGATCCCGGATCACGTGTATTAAGCATGGATTAATTACACCGAACACCGAAAGCATCGGCGCTCTTCTAAAATTCATCCGCTTCCACGATTTTATTGCTGATTTTCTGAATTCTTAACTTCAACTGGTATTCGCGATGGATTAAGAACTTTGCGCTTACGTACATCATTTTCCTTTTTCTTTCACTTCTTTGCTATATCTCGATGGAATTCTTTTAGTTTCAGTTCTGATGCTACTTTCATTCACTTTATTTAAGTTGCGTTACTTATTCCTGGTATAATTTTATTTAACAATTAATTTTCATATAATAATAGGGCAATACGCAGTTATATTAGACCGTAGATCTCTATGCTAAATTAAGATATTAAAAACAATTTATATCAGATATAAGATACACAGAAATGTATTCCTTGTGTTAATAATTTCTAATTTAGTTTAATTTATCATTTAATACGTATCATACCCATTAGAGCATATGATTAAATTGTGTGTAGTCAGAATTACCCAAGGAATGGATCACACAATTCGATCATAGAAAGAAAAGCAAAAAAAACAGTGAATTAATAAACTAATCCTAACGTTTGGTACGTAAAGCTAGTCACCGAAGTATGACTTAGTTATTTTGGTATAAAGGTACACCAAAAATTTCTTTGCAGTTCCTAATCATTCTTATCATAAATACGTACAAACCGCGGTCTATCGTTATGAATAACATTATAAAGCGCAACCACTTAGCGCAACTTTGTTGCCGAATCTCTGGATTTTCGACTCTGCTCAGCGTACAGAATTTTGCTAATCCCAAATGTAGAGGTACACATCGAAGCAGCTAGACGATCTACGGCAGCTAGATGATCTACGGCAGCCGCGGCATTTATGACGGATTAATCACTCCGAGGGAGCGTTTCGCGCAAGGCATGAGTCCCGCGCGAAAATCCGCGGTGCACGGTCGATTAACGCCTAGCCGTTATCGATACCGTCACCGGCGAGGCTTATCAGCCTGTTAAATAATTTATAGCCGACGTCGAGATGGAATCGTGCCGCGGGATTGCCGCGGCGAGCGCCGGGAAAACAGTCGGCGCGGGGAAAGATCATTAAGAGGAATTGCGTGGTCCTAATAGGTCGCGTGTAATTGAGTCCCGGGCTACCGTGCGACTTGTAAGTACCGCGGTTCAATCCGTCGCTATCGCATCAATTTTTCCACTTCTTATTCGAGCGCGAAACGTTTTAATTGCGTGCTTACCGGGAAACGTTTCAGCCGCGGCGACAGAAAAACCCGAACCCGGCGGCCAGGGAAAAAAAAACTCGAGTCGCGAGCGATTCGATATTTTTCAACGAATCACCGTTTTCGAGATCGAGACGCGGCTGTCAGGTGTTACGCGCTGTTGATGCCTTGGCTGACACTTTAATTATCAACTTTGGGAAGACTAAGCTCCGAGACTAAGCTGCTTATCTGCATGCAAACGCTTTCATTCGCGATGCTCTCTTTCGGCTGCAACGTCTTCGGCCAATAAAATCATTGCTCTAATAAGAAAGCCGCGAGTAAATCGTGCAGATAAGCATGATTTTGAAAAAAAATTTCCAACGTGATACATACATGAAATTTTTACTTCGAGAAAATCGATTTCAAAAATTGTTCATCTTTGTACAGGATTTAGTTGTCGGCTATTCTATTGCTAAATAAGGATAACAAATAACCGAATAGACGCGAGAAACGAGGATTGATGCTCCACCTAATCACGTCTCTTATTCAGCGCGTAACTTAGCCAATAATAATCAACAGTCTGGAATGAAAACAAAACGGAAAGGGCTGGGAGGGGGCCGAGAGGAAGCGAGACGGTAGCGGGAGTCGGGAGGTGCTGTTTGTTAACAACCGGCCAGGCTCGAGTCCCTCGTTTCCTGGAAATTGCGGCTAATAGGTACGAATCATTTCTGCTGATAAGGGAAACGTGTTTACTTCTGCGAGGGCGTTAACATGGCTTGGAATCGGTCCCAAAATTTTCCCTGTGTCATTTTTTAAGCAATGGACAATACACAGTTTGCATTAGTTAATGTTTGTAAAAACTATCTGAAGTGGAGACAGTTGTGGCAGGAGAATAAACGACAACTATTTAAACCCTTTAGAAAGGTAACTTTGTAATATATAACTTTAACTTTAAAGGCAAAATTATAATATATTAATATAAGAGTAACTATAATTATGCATGTTAAATAGATTCAAATTTATTTTTATAGACGATAAAGCAAGGGATTGATTCTGTTTTGACCACGGAAAATCTTCTAAATTATTTATGTTACGGCTTCATTGTGCGATGAAAAAGAAACGAACCACTGCAACATCTCTTGCTAATATCTCTCCCCGTTAAAAGAAGAAACCGATCCAATAGCTGGTCAACGTGGTATCTTTTCCGAGTCTGCGTAAATGTCAAGCACCGTGGCTCGCTCGCAGCATTCAATTATCAAATAAATTCGCAGGTCCTCGAGTAAACGTTTTTAACGGGTAATCCGCTTTCGACGACTCTCGCCGCGTGTAATCTACAATCAACGGGTAATTCGACCGTCTCGAACTTCGTAATTCGCAATTTTCCCGCGGGAGAGCGAAAAGTTGCATCCTCGCGTTTCGATGCCCTCTCTCTTCTCCCTCCCCCTCTCCCCCTCGCTCCCTCTCTTTCTCCGCAGCTCTGCCCCGTTCATCGGATGGTTTGCAGAAGTGATGACGAATTTCGAGGCAATTTGCGAGCCGCAGTCACGTTCGCGGACCTCGCGGAATTAATAATTCGGTCGAGGAAACGACGCGATTGCGGACCGAGTCTCCGGCGCTCGATTATTCAGACTGCTCGGACCGTCATTAACCGCTTCCAATAATTTATTCGTCGGCAAACCGTTCCGATTGCTCTGAAATCGCTGCAATTCCAATGCCGCTGAAGCTCCGCGGCTTTTTCGCGTGCGTCTGCAACACGTTCGCTGGCAAGATTCCTTTGCATGCTCACGGGCCATCGATTTTTCAACGCTTCGAAGTACAAGAGAAGCTTCGTTCGAGTATAACTCACACCATTTTCGGAGCTCTTGATTTTGTACCTAATGCTTGACTGATCGCTTGCTATCGGGAACAATCGTTTTACAAAGGATTCTTTCACCAAGAAATGTTCTGTAAAATCTCTGTCATTTGTTCTCGAAATAGCTAGATAAAATTACAACGTTCTAGTAACGCGTTGTTCATAGTTCCGTTAATTTTAAATAATTTGTAAGGAAATTGTAATTTATATACTTATTTACTTGATATACTCGTCAGGTAATAAATCAACGTATAAATGATGAGGTGCCACTTATTTTAGATGGTAAGACGATAAAGTATAGCAGATTAAAAGCGTCAGAAGCATTCACGTCAAAAATAAAGGAAAATTAGATTATCTATTATTACTATTATTATATCTATTATCTATTTCTAATTCTGTTTAATTTCCTTCATTTGAAGAGTGAAAAATTAAATCAGCATACAATTTCAATGAACATAATGGAATAAATGGATAAAGTAATTGCATAAATGATAAGCACTCGTTATTTTCAATGAACAGACATCTGAGTTCTCTAGAAGAGTGGTGTGTATGTATCAAGTATCCCGCCCTCGTTTGTTAAAATCGATGCTGGAAATTCGTACACCAAAGATTCGCGGTCCAATCACGAACGTTCGCGAAAAGAAGCGTGAGCCCTACTTTCCGCGATTCGGACCAGTCGGAGAAAATATTTCCACCGGGCGAAAATGGATGTCGGCGAAAATATTTTTTGATTGACCCCGCGGCATAAAAATCGTATTGATACCGTCAGCTGAAAATAATCTGAGAGTGTCGATGGCACCCGGCATCGATTTTTCAGTCGCGCGTCCGGTTACAGTTGACCTGAAATTTTCGACATCCCCGGCGCATCGGCGCCGAGATCTGCGCAGGACTGGATTCGAAACGGACGGCGGGCAGCTTGTCGCGTCGTGATCGATCCTCCGATGGGACGCGCCGAAGTTCCTGCGAACCGCGGACGGTAACTTCTCGTGAACTTTGACCCGCGGGGCGTGAACCGCGCGACCGCAGGGACGCCTTTAAGACGGAGCCCTAGGGTCCGAAGGGCGACCCTCGCGGGGCCGCGGCTACGCGACGAACGATAACAGCGTGGCGGAGAAATTACAGCAAGGTGTCAAGTTGCCGAGTTCCCTCAAAGGCAACTGACACTTTTGGCAATGCTACGGTTCGCGGAGCTTATAGAGTCGGCGGAGACAATGCTTTCTGACTAGCACAAAATTCTCTTGACAGTTTAAAATTAAAAGGCTCGGTAGAAAACTGGCACATAGCACAACTTTATAATTTTAGAGACCGCGTTGAAACAGACTGTACTCATAGAAAATACGGCATTTTTTCTACATAATATATAAAATGGATAGTAAATAACGATTGCTATTAAATTCATGCTGCAAAATACTATTTTTTATTATTACACTTTTTAATGATTGTTGAATGTTTCTAACCTCGTCAAGTTTTATGTAATGTTATCCAATGATAATCGAATGATTTGACAATGGTAGGATATCGAATAAATTAAACAATTATGTAAAAAAAAACAAAGATAGTAAAAATGTAGTTACATGGTTGACCTTTCTAGTGGAACAACTAGAAGTAGAGTGGTCATTTAATTATTTTTATATCGCGTTCGTAACAAAAGCGTCCCTTCCATGCCAGCCCCCTCCCATCGTAGACGAAACTGAAAAACTTTGCGCGCGCAACTACCAGCACATTTCCTCCACGCTTCAATAGAATTTCTCCAATTGGTTTCGAATCACCACGAGGAACTTTAAACGGCTGGAATTGGGCTATTAGAGCAACTCCATTATGATCGAACCAAGGAAATGTTCGTAGCTTTTATCGCCGCTCTGATCGATGCTCTTAGAACCAAACCACGGGACCACTTTCGAACCAGAAAAATCAATGTTACATCTTTCTATTACGCGCTCTGATCCATTTTACTTAAGGATCTCCTTACATGTAATATTTGTAACTTACTCGTAACGCAGAAACTCTGTTCCGACAATAAATTAAAATATGTTCAACACGTTCGTTTCTCTGTCGCTGGAAGCGAATTTCAATGCCCGAGAGATAACAAATGTGCTATAAATATCGATTAAAATAAGCTATATGCGTTGGCCTATATGAATTTTATCGCAGCTCCAACATAAACGTCCCGCAGACTGATTTGTCGTTCCGATCGGCTCGCGAAGAAAAACCCGACTCTCGAATACGTGAATCAAATTTCGATCTCCGTGTGCGTCCTTTGATCTCCGACACCATGGCTGCGTATGGGGACACGATGGAGAACCGTTAGATCCTCCGGCGTGCCTCGGTTTACGATTGATTGTGAGACGGCTGGCCTGCTCGTCCTCGACGAATT
Organism: Augochlora pura; assembly: GCF_028453695.1. Taxonomy (NCBI): domain Eukaryota; kingdom Metazoa; phylum Arthropoda; class Insecta; order Hymenoptera; family Halictidae; genus Augochlora; species Augochlora pura. The sequence continues at coordinate 6,766,074 of NC_135781.1, read as the reverse complement.
ACGCCGCGAGTACTTAGACGGAACGGAGACTCGACGATCACGCGAGAACATTGTTACGTTTCTTCGATGAGTCACAGTCCGTCCACCTTGGAATATTATATTTCGATGAAGACACACCACTTATCGATTCGTAATCTTCCATTAATAATTTACGCGGCTGCTCGATAAGAATCGTGTTACCCGACGGATGGTATAAATTGATTAGAGTCTGTTGTGCTTTATATGCGAAATGCGAGTGGTAGCCAGAGTTGGGCATTGTCTCAATGAAATTTTATTCGAGTAGCATATCGAATAAATTCTCTGAATAAAATTTCATTGAAATAATATATCGAATAAGTCATGTTTTAGTTATTGGAATAAAGACCAACTCTGGTTACAGCCGCGCACCGAACAGAACGGTAACGAAGTTATACTGTCTTCGGTTGAATGTGATTCGCTCCGAGAAAGATTCTCTTTATTCGACGTTAATAATCGATATCGTTCGATAACCGATCGCTGACGTAGCTTCCTCCGATCGTGTTTCAATTGAAATTGAACCGGTCGAGGTTTATCGGTGGCTTCATCGCGATACAGATACCCCGTGCTCTTCCTCGAGCCTCGAGAAACTGAAATTTCGATCGAGCTAAGCGGAAAAAGGCTTCGCAATCGCAACTCGATTTGCTCCGTGGAAGCATCTCGCGCAGTATTCCTTGCGGTCCCTTCCACGATTTAAAGGGAATAGAAAGTCCGGCCACGGACTTTCTTCGGTGCGCAACGGCGAACCGATGAGAACAAATAAAGCTTACGACTCCGGTAGAAAAGAAAACTGTTTCGGTTTCCGTATCGAGTCCGGCAATCGTCGATCGTCCACCGTCAAATTAAACTGTAGCTGTCGCTGCTCCTCGGTGATCTACTTAATTATGTTTGCGGCGGTGAGGCCAGTGACGCTAATTAAATGCAGATTGATAAGGCGATGGGTGTTCGAATGGCGGGTCGAGATCTAATTAGGGTGGAGTCCGACGATTTAATTACGCTCGAATCCTCAAGAAACAACCGCCGCGCCCGGAGAGAGAGAGAGAGCTGGCTAGATTTCAAACGAGCGGCGATCATCGCCGTACACTGCCGCCATTATCCTCTCTTAATTAACTAAAATCCAATCATCGATTACGCGAGCTCTCGGCGGACAATCGGAAAATGAGTAAAAACTTCATTTCCCGCCGCCGCTTTATCGCGTCGTTTATCCGGAATAATTTCACGAGGCAACGTCACGTCGCCGCGTATCGCGGTAATACGATTTCGTAAAGTTGTACAACGGGCGTAGATCGTAACACGTTCTCGATCTGTATTCTCGAAAAATCACCGAGCATCTCCGGAGAAAGCCGATCTCGTTTACCGCGTGTCAACCGAATAAATTGCCCGTGATTTCATTTTCCTTGCAATTACGATCACAGCGTCGTTTTCACTTGATTTGTACAAAGTCAACTAATCCAGCTAAGCACTTGCAATAAACCCTTTGCTCTTCTCACTTGATTCTTTCTCTCTTATAAGTAACGAATTAATTACAGTATCCCTCCGTGCATCAATACGACAAATGATATTAATCGACTGGAATCTAAGTCCTTCTCTAGAGGTTTTCTTCTTTATCTTTTCATTGGACCCTCTACTAAGCTTCTTCGTCTTCTTAGATCCTTTTTCTCAAATCTTTTTCTAGACTTCGTTGCTTCCTTAAACTAGATCCCCTCGTTGGACTAGTGACAAGTTCTTTCCCTAGATCCTTGGTCGATGAGTTATTCCAGAGATGATTCAAGCTTTTAGGACTGATTAGAAAACCGACGTGTTGCACGGCCTAGTAATAAAGTGGCACGCCGACAGCTTAAGAAAATTAAATGAAAATAGAAGTTGTTCGTGGCATATTTAAAATACAGGGAAACACGACAACCGTGAAGGTGGACGCCAAAACCGGTGCAGTAGCTACGACCGGTGCATCTACCCCACGGGTAGACCCTCTTCCCTTCTCTCCTCGGGATAAAATTTCACTAGAAAAACCAGCTCCCGCGGCGAGGAGACTGTGAGAGCCTCTCTCTCGCTCTCTATCTCTTTCTCGTCCCCACCCACTCCCACCTCTCTCGCTCGCCCCCTCTATCCTCGTGTAGTGTGCATGTAGAGACGTTTCAGAAAACGAAAACGTTCCGGGACGAAGCCAAGATGATGTTAGCCCGTGTTCTCGACGCTTGTAGCTGCGATTATGTAGCAAATCACTGTTTCGAAGACAGTTTGTTAACGCCCACTTTTAGCTACCGGAAGAGTATTAATAAGCTACTTCATGCATGAACAATGTAAACAGAGAACCATAATTTTCACTCGCTAATCTACCAGTGCAAAGTTGCTACTGAATTAATTATGAAATCCTTTGGGTTTTAATTTGAAGTACTATGTTGAAAAAAAAACAACAATTTTAATATTGCTGATCTATCACGACTAAACTGTTCTTGAACAAATAATCATGAAATTGGTTCGCACAGATTTCGAAAATTTCTGATCGTGGTGGAAGGAGTACTTTTTATCGCAAAAGTATAAATTATAAAATAGAATTTATAAAAAAATTCTTCTGTGGGAAACTGATAATCCAAAGTTATATTTTCATAACAAGTTTAACTTCCGGTTGCTGATACGAAAATTAACATCGAAATGAGCGGCTGGAGATTGAACGCGCCTCTGGGAATAGCCCGGAGGTGGTAAATATTGAACATTTCTTCTGTAAATATTCCTCTCCAGGAAACGAAAATCGCGGCAACAGTATTTCGAGAAGCGGATGAAAAGTTCTCGAAGGGAGTATCGAAAATGAGTAGCCGATTGGCCGTGCGAGGGTTAAGAAGGTGGGAGAAGTCGGTGGCCGAGCGCCGCTTTAATAAAAGTCCGTGGAAATTGGTTGCCAAGCCGGGAAATCTTGGAAACCGCTTGTTCCAGTGGCCTTGTCCGCCGCGATGGCGGAACGATCGAAGCCGGATGGAACAGTAGGTGTGTGTATCTCGGCCGGCGGCACGTTACGGCGGCGCAGAAAAAATAAATCCGTGAGATTTCAACGAGTTTACGACGGTCGTTCGAACCGCCACCCTCGATCTCCGAGGAAAAATCGACTTCCAACAGCGGCGGATATCGACAGCGCGATAAAACGACAACCAAGAAACATAAACAAGCATTTAAGTATTGACAACCTATTGACTGCCATTCATTCACGAAAATTAATTTTTATTGCGACACAGTTCGTTCACATCTCAAGTGCCAATAATCTCATAAGTTCCATAAAATCAATTTATCAAATAAAATAAAAATTTATATTCATTCGTTCATTAATACACGGTGAAAACTTATTTTTCAATCGGAACAAATAATTTTTAATCGATGCATGGATGACATGAAAATCAAAGAACTGAAACGAAATTAATGAAAAATTCGAGAGAAAATCGATGCGATAAGAAAAATAAAAATCGAGACATTGTAATCGTTTTAATTACCAGTTGAAAATAACGCAATGGTACCTGTTAAATTTTTCGAACGATTTATAAATCTTTGATCCTGCACGTTGGATCGCGCTAACTAATTTCCTGCGGAATTTGTTAGCAGTGATTAGTCGGTGGTGAACGCGTTCGTTCAAAGCCCGTTTTAATTATGACGATCCGATTCTCCGTCATATGATTTCGACTTATCCGTCCAACCGACAGAATTGTTAATCATGCAACGGCATTATTATAGCTTGGGTTACGCAACAGGGAGAATAGAATGAATGACGCGTGCATGGAAAACCGAGACAATGACAGAAACCGGCGAGCGCGTGTACTTACGTGCTCACGTACTATTTCGCTGGAATTCTTTCTCGAAGGGAATTGTTAGCCGTCGCGTGATGTAAACGCATTTTTAAGAGAAGCTAAACATTGTGCCGGTAAAAGTGCTTCTGGTTCTCCGCTTTGTCGGATTCCTGTCGTGATTTAACATGCAATTTCCACTGATGCAAGAGTCAGTTCTGTTGCAAATGTTTCTCCGACTCTACTTTGTGCAACTCAATTAATGCGAGGAGATATGGCCAAGCAAGATGCGTGCATACGATGTCCAGATACGCGCGGCTCGCGATAGTACGGCAGCCATAAATGGCTGCAATTTTACGCATCCTTAGAGATCTTGGGCGCAACAAACTTTGTGTGAGATTCTTATAAAATGAGGAAGAGAATCATGGTATAAATTCTTCTAGAGGTTGACTACGTAACATTACGAATCTCAATTACTAGAATATTTAAACACGAAAGATAATCGCTTGTATATTCATTGTCTGATTCATTGAGTATAAAGTCTCTGATAGCTGCAATTTATAAGAGAAATAATAGATACATGATACGATAATAGACTAATAAAAGAAGCATCATTCTCGGGGCATCAAAATAGAGATACATAGACAGAGATAGATCAGCTGAGATAAAAGTAGGAAAATAAATAGAAAAGTAAAAATTTATAAAAATATACGAACGAAAATTGTTCCGTATAAAGAGCAGCATCCACTGTAACAATTAATTTAATTTTAACTATAATAAAAATAATGTAAAAACTTGTTGAGATGCAAGATTTCGGAAATGAATGGTCCGTTAAGGCAGCATTAGACTCAGACATTGTTTCTTTTAAATCTCACTATTTAACAAATACTGAAAGTTATGAAAATAAAATTTATACTATTGTTAACTAGACGCAGTGTTTCTTTCCTTCTGTTACAAAGAAAATCATAATTATTTTGAACAAGTAGTTATAATTATTCAGGACAAGTAAACGTTTTGTGCCTTTCGAATATTAAATTGATTCCTTGTAGATGGAGATAGAGACTGACGTATAGAATCAAATAAGCAGAGAATGAGTTTGCGAATGATTTCTGAAAGAGATAGATGAACAGAGCCGGAGAAATGATAGGGATGGGACAGGTTACCTTCGAGTCGCTAGATCAAGAAACAAAATGAATAAAAACACGGTTTGGCATAAATAGCACGAACTTGAACGCGACGGAAACCTGTCGAAGTGCTGGGAATTGTAGGACCGAAAGAGAGAGAGAGAGAGAGAGAGAGAGAGATATCTCGTAAATACAATGGTGTGCTCGACCTCGCGCTATAACATAGCCTACGTCTTTCTAATGAAGTTCTTGACCTCTGCCGTCTTTCGGGATCGATACGCGTAGATTCCACGTCGGATTTGACAAGGAAAGGCCAAGTCCAGAGCTAGGCGCGGGGACAAACGCGATCTCGAGAGAGATCAAGATTGTGGGGTTTGCGATCGTGTAAAAGCAATCGAAATCGGGCGATCCCATCGCCGCGCGTTTTATTCCTCTGAAATGGGTAAACCGAACGAGCGGTGGGAGGATCGCCTTGTCAAGGACCCAACCGACTTCCTCGGACAATTCCAATTCCCATTTCCATTTTCATTCCCATTTCCATTTCCAGAACATTAGCCGAAGGTCGGGTGACGCGGGCTACAGGCCTGAATCAACGAAAGGTAAAGTTTACATGGCGCACACCGGGCCTGTATATCCACGTCGAGCATTAAACATCAGCTGGCCAGTGTAAACTACTCGCGTGCCTCATCGTTTCTACGGGGTGGCCCGTCAGTTCGCGGACACGGCTGTTTGCGAATTTGCTCACGGCTCCGTTCGACGAACCTTCCTTGGACGAGAAGAGGCGTCTGAATCGATTGTCAGGTGACGCCACGCTTATCGGTTCGTTTAATAGGCCCCTCGGACGACAGCCAGAAATCGATCGGTGAATTCTGCAATTTACCGCTGGACAACGTATACTGGTTCGCCTATCTCGGCAATTGGAAAGGTGGATGTAGCTATTTCGAACGCTTCTCAGGGAGTATAAGACTATCATCGATTTTATTACGATCAAAAGTGTTCATCAATATATAGAACATTCGAATGGACATTTTTTAAACTGATTGTTACACAACAGTATTTGTACGGGTGAATTTGTAAAGAACAATGTTCAAAAACATCGATAGAATTTTTACATTCACTTTCACATGCTGTATCTATTTTTTATTGTATTGTTTGCGTTACTGTTTCACAACGGGGTCGCAATTGTAGCGATGTTCAATAATAGGTGCGTTCGTTTATAAAACACGTTCGTTAAAACAACAACAGTCTAAAACGTTCTATAAAACGATAAGAATACATTTGTATAAACACGCGTGACACGAAGATCAAAGATCGAGATCCAGAAGTAGAAATGAATTTTATTGAGGAAAACGTCGACCGTGTCGCGGACGGTATAGAGATCAATTAGATATTAATTACCGTTCAAGTATCAGTTCCGCCGAGTTCGTTCACCGTGCAACAACGAAGATAGTATTACAATCTGGAGCACCCGGTAGGTGCGATTTCGTTTATTCCGTTAGAGCCGGAAGCGGCGTGTAATATAGGTAGCCTTCGTGCAACGAAGTTTGAGAAAGCGCCCGGGTTGTTTGCCGCACGGTGTACAGCGTAGCGGGCCGAAATGTAATCTACGCCGGCGATTAACTATTGTAATTGTCGTGTAATCGAATCACTCATGCACAATTATGACTCACTGGGACGAAACAGCGATGCTAATTAACGGAACAACAGAAACATTTAAAGCGAATCTAATCGCGGGACGTAACTCTTTCTGTTGTAACTACAAAGTCCGCGCGCAAGCAGTTTTTCATCAGACAATTACTTACGATTAACGATTACCCGGGCTTGCGATTTCTGCGTAAATCGTAATTTCCCGGCGTGTTCAGAGATTCAAGCTCGCTTGCGACGAACAAATCGAATTTTCCGGCTACTGATCGAAACGTTTCCAAGCATGCTATTTGTTACAGAACAATCTTGAACTCGGCTACAACATGGTGCACAGCAAATAAATTACAAAGTGACGTTATCGATTCATGAGACCGACTCAACGTCTCGTGCAGCAAGTTATCCTACCCTGATCATTGGGCTGCGGACTTCATGCATTTATGGAAGAATTAAGTAGTTCCAATTCAAAATACTAGAAAGATTATTGTTGAAAGAAAAATCTCGCTATTTACTTCCCATTTCTTGCAATCGATGCACGTTATTTTTGACTTTGTTTAGAGATCCGTAAATGCATGAACGCATTAGCTCTTACCACATTTTCGCAGCGTATTTTATGAAACGCTGAAATCTCGTTTGGAAAATATGAAAACAGTGAGCACATGATAAATTCGCTGATCAGCATGCGGAGCATTATACAGCAACGTGCGTTGTATTCGACCATTTCCATGTTAAATATTCATGTTAAGTATTTCCGTTTCCATTGACAATATTGTAACGTAGGCAACGATAACATCGCGATTACTGTTAACGAGCAACGCGATTCATTTTTCCGCCGCAACTTGCATTTCGTGCATCGCTGTTGCAGTCAAACAGGACTTTCTAATTTTGATAATATTCCGTAAAGAAATTGAACAAGTTGAGTGGGTTCCAATCGAACGATCGCCGTGGTTTAATTAAACTTTTCCATTATTCCGTGGCCCAGGCCGAAGAGAATCGATACTTTGACGATCGATTTCCATCGAGTTTTCTAAAAGCTTCTAAATTGGTTTTCGAGGTGGTGGATAATTGTAGACTTTGCTAGAAACCAGAATTCTACGCGTGCGCTTGTCGCGTTTCGAATCCGAGGCCGAGTTCGGGTAAAGAGGCCATCGTCGAAGACCTCGGCATTATGTGCCCTGCGATGCGTGCGCGTGTACGTGTACGTGAACGCGAAACGCGCGCCCGTATGTGTGTGTGTGCGAAAAGCGATTCGTCGGTTGACAACGAACGAAAACGTCCGCTTTGTTGCGAGGGAACGGCTTTTCCCTCGAAATTCCTGTCCCCGACGAGCAAAACTGCTCTAGTTACCAGTGTTTATTTGCGCCGAACTCTGGCGGAGTGCTCGCAAAAACTTCTGGACCGTGGATCTACACCTCCTGGTTCGCAGTGCGCACAAAAAAAAAACGATGCCTCTCCCGCGGTAATTGTATCGGGAGACAAAAGAAACGCGTGGTAAAGTTGACGGACTACCGGCGAATTTTTAACGCTAAACGAGACCGACGCGTTCGCTGTCACAAACAATCCTATAGAGTCGAAATAATTCGGTTTAATAAAACGAAAATCGCGGAGTTGGAAGCTGTAATAGTAATTACCCTCGCGGGGAGAAACTCACGGAGTATGTAATTGGCCACTTCATACTGTTAGATCTCATCAATTCTAGTTACACACGATTTACGTAAATCTGCGAAACTCTTTCGATGCCGAAAATGAAAATTACATCGGAAAATAACGATAAACATCATTTGATAAAATAATACAAATATATGGAAGCTTTTAAAAGCCAATTAACGTGAATCCAGTTTTCATGGAAATGAGTTACACAGAGCAAACACGTGTTTATCATAGGATAAATCAATACGGGGTGACCCGTAGCATGTAGGACCCACTTTGTTGGACCCACAGTTATAACGAGTTTCTTTCTGCACGTGCTATATTTGTCCCCGTTCGCATAACTCGTCTTAACACGAAAATAAAGTCCATTAGAACGTATGTTTATATGCACTCTTTCTATTGTTTCTTATCTAGTATAATATTACATATCTCAGTATTAATATTACTTTCATTTTATTTAAATGTAATAAACATTGTGCTTTGCATTATTAGTGACATCGTTATTTTTTCACAGCTAATTTGCAAAATCATCGGTTGTCTGAATTATAAATTGAATGAACACACTGATTGCTTTCTAATCCGTCAATATAATAAAAATCTGCACGGTTCCAATCTAGATATTGTTGCAAAGTAGTACGTATCTGTCGAATGGGTCAGTCGATATGTGTAACGATAATTGAATCATTGATGAAGAAGCGAGCTCACCCTGGAAACTTTATAAATCCGATAATCGTAGAGCAAAAAAATTAGAAACTTGTCGGACGGTATTAGTATGAATGTCGTGTACCGATCGGTATGCAAATCCAGTTTTACGCACTGGTTCGCGGACGATAATCGAAGAGAAATTGGTCCGCTTTATTAAGTGGTCAATTATGCCAAATCCGACTAAAACGTTCATTGAATTTGTCAAGCTTTTTGCTGCAGTCGCTGCATTTTCCGAACGCGTTGAATCTGCGGTCTAGTTGCAGAACGACTTATTGACATGTATCAAGATACTTTCAGAGAAATTATCAACGCTTTGCGAACCGCAACCTGTTCGATAGAAACATTAATTACAACCGTGATAAATTTCGTTTTATTATTTTCGTTATATTTTTATCGTCGATTTATTTCAATTATTTTCGATTTATTTTCAGTGCTACAATATCATTTATACGTATCCAATTATAAATATGCATTTATGGAGAATATATTGAACAAATATATAAAAATCCTAAGAAATCCTAATAAATACATTCTTACCATAACTATAAATTCATGCGGAATAGATTTATTCAGTGTATTACGTGTTGATGGAACCTAATGTTTCATTTCAGAGCGTGATTGGAGGTGTAGATCAATGAACGGACGAGTTGGAGATGGTCCGTGAAACACGCTGACCTTTCGCCTGATAGAATCAGCCTGCCCTGCCAATAGGATTATAAACGCAATGCGCACCATACACGAACTAGGGTAGCGGTGCCGGTTACTGTAGGATGACAAATTGCTGGGCCCATGGTTTGCCTTCTGACGTAACTAACATTGCATTTATCCAATAAGACATATTAGTATCATTGATTAAAAAATAAACCAAACAAATGAATGACAAAAATCCAGTATCTTATTCGACACATTGAAAAATAATCAACGTAAAATAAAGTTAATTATGCCAGAAAACAAAGCATAGACACGACAACCGGTCACGCTACAGTAACCAGTTCCACTAACCCTAGTAATATTGAATTCGTCTCTACCAGAAATAATAATTACAATTAAAACACCGGGTGGCAAGACCGGTGTAACCGATTTATTAAAAAAAACCTGGAATCCGAAAAATTTTTCGGATCACCGAAAATATTTCGATTAAAAAATTCGCGGAGGACGAGAGAGATAGCGTGGTCCAACCACCGCGGCCCGCGTTTCAAAGAGCAACAAGCAATTAGCGTTGCACGCGTTGCAATTCCCGGTCTATCGTCCCGCCCATTTCGCCCGAGCTCGAACGACGGGCTTATTATTCTAACGACGAGCGATAATAGAAGGCGTGTACACCTTCGACCGATTGAAAAAAAATAAAAGAGGCGGAGAGTATAGGAAAGGAATCAAAGTGATCAGCGTGCGGCGAACTAATAATAGCCGGTTTGCCGTTTCGCGGCACGGAATGCAAAATTATTTGAGATCGTATTTTTGGACCGCATTCCGCAGCTAGCGACTCTGCACGCGACCACGTGCATCCCGCGGTCGCAAGAAAAATCCGAGCGGCACTCATCGAATCGAATTAATCGGCCGTGCAATTAACGAAAACGAACGGCACCGTTAACGATCGTCGCCGCCGCCGCTGCTAGGCGACGACTGTAATTAACTTTATGCGATCGCCTATGTAAACCGACGTGATCTAAGAGCCCCGGTCGCTGGAATCGGGCAATTCCATCGTTTAATTGTTCGATAAATACAGTCGTCTGCGCGCCGTCGTCGAGCCTGTTCCGCGCGACAATCCTAAAACCGTAATTGCTCCCCGATTAACCATTCCGTCGGCCTTAAATTTAATTACCTGTTAGCCGGCGATCGGTGATAAGCGATCGGGCCACGCGATAACTATAACAGTTAGTCGTTAATCGGACATCGGGACCGAGCTTCTAGCGCCGCGCGTTTCAAGTTTTATTCGTCCTGTTTCTGTTGTTTTCTCCCTTCTGCTCGACTTGGTCCCACTACAGCCCAGCTGGTCGTTTCCCAAGCCAGATAGAAGAAAGGGCGAGCTTGGAGGGTCTATTGTGCGAAGGGCGTTTAAGTTCATCGTCCTGAGTATTCATCGCGCTCCAACGGGTACTTATAATAACCGGCTGAATGGATTCCACGAGAATGATGAGCGGCCCTCGCGGATCGCCGTCAAGACGCAACGACTGCGAAAAGAATATCACATTCGATTTTCGGGTTAAGGGCTACGAGGGCTTCGTTCAAGTAACTCCGATCCCGTCGCGTTTCGCTACGGAGAGGATAAGCAACTGTCCGCTCGATAACAGTCCGATCGCGATCATCAGTTGTTGCCGACAAGAGTTTCGTATCTAGGTGAAAAGGTTGTGTTCTGTTTCCACGAGGACAGTGAAGCCGGACATGATAATTGCTGAATCAAAAATCATTTTTGGCAAAATTCGAAGCTAGTAATACACGAGGAAGGTTGTGTCATAAAGAACAACGTAACGTAAGTGGTACATTTAATGTGCATTATCCTAACGCCTGCATTATTCGACGTAATCAATTGCAACCAACAGGTAATTCATTAATAATGAACAATATATCGATACAATCTACTCAGTTTTGTCCTAAATGCACAAACACGAATAATAGAATATTGAGAAGCAATTAAAACTTGAGATGTAATTCTACGAAGATAAAAACTTATCCAGTGGGGAGCAGCACTTTCAATGTTTGAAAAGCATATTCGGCACTCGAATCAAGTAAGGGCTTCATCGTAGAATAATTTCAACCTTGCTAGATCGTCGATGCACGTTGCGACGTGAGTCAGAGAACGGGGTCCGCGTAATCCTGGCCGAATTCTCAAAGTCGTTGCCAAAGTTCGCGAATTTTTTCACACACGTGGGAACGCATGCGCGAGCCACAAGCAAACGAGAAAGCTTCCCGACCCGAGAAAACCGCGACCGACCCCGGGACTTGTTATTAAAATAGTTTCTCGGCGGTTTTCACCTCGCCCCGGTGAGTCATATACTCGCCGAAGAAAATATTTTTCCGATAGCGGAACCGAATGCAGAGGAAGGGAAAAGAAATGGAAAAAGAGAGAGGTGCTCTTTTCGCGGTAACGTCGACAATATTATCGTTTCACGGTAACGTTGCGTGTGCTCGATGAAAATGCGTCGAACAGCGAGAGGCTCGGAAGACGTGGAAAGAGGCCAACGAAAAAGATCCGAGAAAAATGGCCACTCGAAAACACGGGCCACCGAATGCCGCGTGCTCTCTTTTTCTCTCTTTTCGTCTTTTTTCCGTTGGGAACGAAATACATAGACGGCCTCTCGTTAATCAGAGCTCAACGCACCGTTGACCTGAATTTTTCTACCCACGATCAAACGTTCTGCTTGGACGGGACCTAGGACAATAGCAGCAGTATCAAAACCGCCGTCTGCTACACGGAGATAAGTGACACGCGCCAACAATCAAAGATATAGCAACCAGGATTGTCGTTCGATGATAGAAGAAACCGATCGTTCGTAAAAATCATCGACGGAATCGACGGAATTCGTTTGATGCAAACCAAGCGCAATTGTTCGATACGATTTTGTAAATTAATGCTTACGTTTGCGTATCCTTGAACTTACGATCATACTTCTACCAGATCTTTATTGTTGTACTCCAGTCTCTACACTATGCATTTCTTCTTTTTTTTTTAAATTCAAACAATCGTCTGTTTTTTTATGTAAAATTATCCAAAACTTTTCAAATTGTATTCTTAAATAGAATTATATTTCTGCCAGACTTTCATTTTTCTAATCAGCTCCCGACTCTATGCATTTTACTGTTTTTAAACATTGAGGCAATCGTACACCTTTATAATAAAATTATCAAGCAACTTTTAATCTATACTGTTAAATGAAATGGAATTTGTGGTAGATCTTCGCGTTTATACTAAATTCTTGGCACCGCGTATTCTTTCGCATAATCTTCTTCAAAATCCCGTCGAAAACAAAACCATTTAATAGCGTATTTTAGACGCCGCGGTCGAACAAAACCGAAACTCTTTTCCCAAGAACCTCGTGGAATCCGACGTTATCTCGCAACGCCCACGTTTCTCACAAACGCGTCAAATCTGCCGTCTAATGCTGCATTATTCAGAGAACCCGCGGATGCGAAATGCTTCTGAGAAATCGATCAGCCGAGAGAGAGAGGATGCGAGTTTGGTATGAACAATCTGTAACGAACTAATTTCCACGGTGTGCCAGCGCAGGCTGCAAGAAAGACGCTAGTTGGCCCGTCGATTTGGTGGACCGATTAATTGCCGGTTTATCCGACCCGCGATCTCTGTCATACGGGACTCTTTAATTGGAGAAGTTTGCTATCTGCATGCGCGCAGGTGTGCTACCTAGTGACTCGTCATTTGACTTCGAATCCCTCAGGATCCCGATAGTATTTTTTATACATTTAATTGGGCAGTTTCAAACTAGATAGTTTTATAAAATATTTAAAAAAAAATATTAATAAGACAACGTTTTATTTTAAAAAACAGGGTGCCATAGCATTGTTAACTCATTGTTCAATTAGTTTACTGCATCATGTAAAATGAAATTCTGTTTACCCAGATCCGACTGATTTAAATGACTCTTGAAACATTGGCTACTAAATCAGGAAAGAAGACTGACTCTTGGAATCAGACTGAACTTCAGGAACGAAGAAATCTCTCGACTAAATGCAATGCTAGCTTATGCATTCGAAGTGCACTCCAACCAAAGGTCTAAATAATTCAAACAATGTTTAATATATTGACTGCGAAATTAGGGTAAATGTCTGCTTCTTGAGCTCTTACTCGACTTAAGAAACGTGGAATTTTCCCGACTAAATATAGTCTTACTTAAGAAAAAATTAAGAGGAAAAAGAAAAATTAGGAAAGAAGACTAATACTGGGAAATGAAACATTTGAACTGATAATCGAAGTAGTACTTTAAACACCACGCCAAGAGTGATTCATTTCTCCATCAAAATTAATGAAAACACATTTGCTCAAATTTTTAGCAACATTGAAATTAACTCGTACAACAAATTCCTCGCGAAAGCATTTATTTTCGAAAACGGAATTTTCAAGAACCGGCCATTGCGTCGGAATCGCGTCTCAGTTGGTTCGTTCAACGATCCAATAGTTTATCATGACAATCGCGGTTGTAATCGTTTCGGAATCACAACGTCCGTGCATCTTCGCGTCGGATCCACCTACAAAGCGCGGTTCTCCCGCGATTATGTCACAGAATGAGGGACACCGGTGTGCCAAGTGGTTTGCGGCAATGGCGAAGCTTCTTGGAACAAGCTTGCCAGGGGGGGGGGGGGGGCGGAGAGCGGCGAGGTCTGGCTTCTGAGAAATTGATGTCTTCCTGTCTGGGCGCGGTCGCGTCTGGATGCTTGAAGGATCGCCGCGAGATCGTCGTAGATCTCGCGAGATCGATGATTCCTTCGAATTAGCAGAGGGGCCGGGCTTGACGGAGTAACGTCAGTGGGGGTCTGCAATATTCATCGCGAGTAGAACCATCGATTCGGGGTGCTCGAAATGCTGCAGGGTCGCGATCGTATAGCAACCGGGCGTTAGCGCGAAATGAGATGGTTATGGTGAAATTGGGTGGTTACGTGGGATGCTCGTGGAGAAATTAGCGAGACAGATCCATGATCTAAGGAGTCCCAGGACACTCCGATAAGTAGAGAATCATATAATGAACGACGCATGCCATATTCGAGATCTACTGAATGATCGTTATAATTTCTTTTTATTGTATTTTACCATAGTTAAGAAACAAGAATATATTACTTTTCTTTCACCCTCTGCTGCATAGAATTTATTCCTTTTTTAGAAAAATATTTTTTGATATAGTTTGAAATATGACATGCTACATTCATTTCTACATTAACTGTGCAATGTATAAAAACTAAAAATTTTTCGTGATTTTATAGCGATAGTTCGCAGTGTATTAATCTTCTCGGAGCAGACTATGGTCTGCGACTATCGAATATTATGCCAATCGACGTCGCGATGTTGTCAAGTAAAGGGGTTACGCTGCCTAGAAAAGCAGGAAGAGGTTTCTTGGATCTCGAACTACTTCCACATCCCCAACCATCTTTGGTCACCGGCCCCTTTTCTTGCCCTCTCAAACCCTGGCGCATTTTACAAGTGTCCCGAGGACCTTCGAAGTCCTCCAAGGACCAGGCTAAGGGCTTCTGGGATTCTCTGGAGGGTCGTTAAAAGTCTTCCTGGGTCCCTTAAGGATTCTTCGGGGACCTTCCAGACGCTCGAGCACTTTGAAATCCTTTCAGAGACTGTCTAAACTCTTATATCAAAAAAAATACCTTTCTAAAAATCCAACTACTGCAGCGCAATGGAATGCCGGATATCCTTGAAGGTTTACGAAACAATTGCTTAAAGACCGGAATCCTTTGATTGGTTGTTCAAAATCTAATATCGAACTATTAATTATTCGAAGTTTAATAATTACGTTTAAAATCTATCAATTACAATCTGAATAACCGCGAATTAAAAAATTAGCGGCTGGCCAACTTTGACGGGTTACGTAGTGATAATAAATAACAAAAGGCCGAAGCGGGTGGAAATTCCAAGATAGGCATCCACGAGCTCCAACAGTTTAACTATTTAGACACCTAGTTCCCTATTGGCTTTAACAACCGCTGTCCTCTAAGGTTCACAAGCAATTGTCCACAGATCTCTGCCAACTATCTAGACCTCCGGTTGGTTCCCTATTGGCTAGCATCGCCGCGTCTAACAAGATGGAACAACTCTCGAGCCGGCAGGCTAAGATTCGAGCGAACCTTGATCCGTGCACGCCGAGTCCGAAACGACCGTCACCAGGAGGCAATAAAGAAGGCCGGGCATTCTAAAGCGAGAAGTCTACCGATTTTCATTGCCGTCGAGAGATCAGACGACCGCGAGCCGCGTACGAGTCCAAATGACATTTCCTGGCGATAGCTGCCGCCTCAAAACGAAGCCGCGACTCTTTGCCAATATGCGTGGCCTGGCATAAATCATTGTCAGAGGTGTAACTCGATTGCGGGCCGAGCTAACGAGCGGAACTACGAGAGTGGCTCGCTCGCTCGCTGCTCTCGCAACGCGTGGCTTCTGACGCCACCGACGCGCTGTTTGTCGTTTGCTGACGCCTCTCAATACGCTATCATCGGCAGAGAGGCTTCCAAGGGAAACGTGAGACTGTTTCCAAGAGCCCCGGCTCAGTTTTATGGAACGTCTGAACTCGAACCAGTGACCGGAATTTTAATTGTAAAACCTGATTTCGTTCTTTTAAGTATTAAATCTTCTGAAGTCCAAATCCCTTTAAATCTTGAGTTCGGCGCAGAATGAATGTATATCCTCTTTTTCTTCTAAGAAACTGCTGCGACCGAGAAACTTCTAATCATTGGAACCGTAAAAGAAACGGCTCGGAAAAGGATTAAATTTTGATCGAATCCAAGGAAGCTATTAAAAATTGGAACATCATTCGGGAGTAGTATCTGCGCAAAATATCGCTGCGGCTGGATGGATTGGAGGCTAGATTGTAGCTGGATCGGTTGCGTAATTTAATTCGCCAGGAATCGATGATACCCGGTGCGTAATTAGCCGCGATACCGAGATGCTGACTAATTATCCGTGCCCTCCGATGAAGCCCTCTTTAATTTCATGGCGGCACGGCAGATCTATTTCGCGCTTCGATCCCGGCATATCCTTTCCACCTACCACATCGCATGGGTCTTACGAGTTGAATTCATCATGCCTGTCACGCTTCCACTTTAAAATCGGAATACACATTGTCCCAGAGATTCTTGCCGTTCGTAGGCGGCCGGTATATAGGCCAGATGGCAAGGAATCATCGGACCGCGTATATCGTTGCAAAGAGGTCAGCAATTATGCCGCGTGGAATCCCATTTACCATTCGCGACCGGAAGATTCGGAGACCCCGACCAGGGCACGATTGCGATGACGAAACTCGAGCAATTAACGGGACGGTGAATGATCAAACGATCTAGCTGCAATTTGCTGCAGCTCGCTGGAACGGTTGATCATTTTTCGAAATTTATCAGGGGAGAAATAGATGACTTGGAGTTACGAAACTATTCGCAATGCGTTTTGCATGGTTTAATATCGCAGAGAAAATGTTCATACATACTGCTTAGAAGAACGCTTAAATTAAACGACGTGGAGCTAAATAACTTTTATTTTTCATATGATCCAGTATTACAATCAGATATTTCGAACGCGCTGTTTAGAAAAATAAGTTCGGTTCGTTTGTTGGAGTGAAGAATTTTGTGGAAAAATTAGTTTTATAGCGGCTCGATTATTGTCTCGAGTTTGCTGGACGAACGAGCTTGCCTGGAACTTTCAGACGTCGTCTATTTAATTTGTTAATGAAACGGGGTCAGGTAACGAGCGATTTTCTTTCGCAGACGAAAGTAACGAAGGAACACGTTCACGAATCAACCGCTCGGCGGCACAGAGACCCGCGTAATGAAAAGGCAACTGTGATGCTAGGACAGGAGTGACCGACTTTATCGCGTTGGTCGAAGAGAATTATTTCGTGTTCTCCGGCACGGCGGTAACGTTTATTCAATTAAAACCGACGTACACCGATCGCTTCGATACGCGAGTTAACGCTTCGTTAAACAAATCGATGGAAGTTTGCAAATTTATTATACGGAGCAACAAGTGTTAACTCGAAATTTCGTGCTCGGAGAGCAGTTTATTTAACGAACGATTTTCGTCTTGAATCGCATCAGCGTGCATAACGGTGCAAGTGAACTAAACTACAAGTGAACTAAACTGTGGTTGTATTAATTCGCGAAACAATAGATAGAGCGTTAGGTTCAACTGAATAAATGAATAAAGTTTACGACCTACTTACTAAAAAAATCCATTCAAATTGAACAATATTCTAATTTTTACAGATGAAACTGAAAATAACGATTAACTTGTAAAAAATTTGTATAATCTTAACTACTAATTTCATTTCCGTCGGAAAACCTTTGATTCGACTGCACTGCAACCAGGGTGATAATTGAATAAAGAGTTCACTGAAAATTATTTGTCGCGTTTATTCGGCGACCAGACGCTGTTCGGTTGGCACGTATAAACAACCAGGTATCGGTACCGTCGGGACGCTCCGATTGTTTCGCGGGTGGCAACTAATTAACGGAAGTTCGTTTGTCGCGACGGTGCTTGAAGCCTCGCCGCCAATTATGCGCTGAAATTGCAGGAAAACCGAGGAAGTGCGTGATCGCGAACGTACCGCGAGATGTGGAACGAGACAAGACAAACGGGACCGCCGCCGAGAGCCAACGCAGCCAGCCTGTTTCCACAAGCCTGTTTCACAGCCCGTGCCGCCGCCGCCTGTTCCTAAGCCGTGGGGTCACGGGTTTAATGCGATCCGCGCCGATGATTGTGAAAATTATTGAACCCGTTCGTTCTCCGCGCGTCAATTATCTTTCAATTTGACTCTGGTCGCGATATCCAGCTAGCACCCCCTCAATCGCGTTCCACGATCGTTTCTTTCATGAATTTCTCCAGCGTCCATTGATCGCAGATACGTTATAGGCGATAAATGTTGCAATAAATGCTATACGTGGCGCTTGTAAATAAAGCTTGATGTAGAGTGTATTCATTCATTAATACGTATCAATTAAACGAAAATTTAACCTTAAATAATTAGTAACTAGACTGCAAATTTTCATCTATTTCTCCTTCAATCAATTTTAAGCTACCAGAAATATAATAGTAGTTTTAGGATCTTACCATGTTTTTGTTATCGTATATTTGATATATCCAATTATCATCCTAAGTGTATAAAGATTGAGGTCTAGTAATTAGCACTCTATTAAACTTCAACCATATACACGCTATGCTCAGCATTATTTGTAGCATTTTGTACTTTTACATGAGTGGATATCTAAACTATCGTATCGCGAAAAGGTGTAGCAGTCTCGCCACAAGCCAGCAAAGCCAAACAATCACCAAAAATCCTTAAGCCCCCGAAAAACATCCCCTCAACTTTATCAGTTGAAAAACTCTCAGCGTTTTCCCTCGATCGAGCACCAATTAAGGTCTATGGAGCAGGTAGTGCACACACGAGCAGTTTCCCGAGTACATACACCATTTTTCCCCGGCACCTGACAAGTGTCCACGCTTATACCCGAACACTCTCGTCCCAAAAAAAGAGGAACCAGCGAGAGCCCGGTGTTCCTCGTCTCCCTCGAGAACCGAGCTCGCTCTCGCTTCCCCCAACGATCGCCGCCGCGCACCGCCGCAGTGGCTGCGCTCGAAAAACTCTGGTCCCTATGCCGCCATTAGGCCAATCAAGCGCCAATTAAGGCTCGCGGAACAGGTAGAAGCCTGGCATAAACACGCGTGACACCGTTAATACCGCGTGGGTCAAGTCCGAGCCGGCGAAGAAGCGGTCGTCTAAAAATATATCCGCGTTTCCGTTCGTCGGGCTGGCGAACACGAGCTCGCCGAGTAGAAGGAGAGGTTTCCATTGAAACCACGAAGAGGAACGGCGAATCCGAGAGAGCAGGAGAGAGAGAGAGATACGATGATGACGAAGAGGAGGAATAGATAGATAGATAAATAGATAGCGAGAGAGAGAGAGAGAGAGAGAGAGAGAGAAAAGGAGAGTTAGCAGCAAGCGAAGCAAAGCGAGCAGAGGCAGCGACTTGGCGGCGTTAAAAGGACGTTACACGGTGCTAGTCTAGCCGGATCCGGGGCCGAGTTCATTTCACTTTACAGTCATCAGGTTCTCCTGAGTCACTCGAGCCAGGCTAGCCAGCAGACAGGTTGCTACCTGCCCTCGAACGTTCACAGGAATCGGTGGTGTCGGTGTGAGTGCTTCGACTGGCTCTTTGTCTCTCCGCGCCCCCTCCTTCCTCGCCGCATCTCGTTCCCGCTCTGTCGAAGAAACGGAGAGGAAGGAACGTGTTCCCGGTGCACGTATGCGAATTCACCGATGCCACAAGGACCGGTCGTTCGACCGACTGGACACTGGAAAATTGCGAGACGACCGGCCTCTCCCGCCCCGTCCTCGCCTCGTCTCACCGCACCGCACCGCGCCCCGCCGCGCCATGCCTCGCCTCGCTTCACCTCGCCACGGAGACCCGTCCGCCATAGGGGAAATTAAGAGTCAGCTGGGAAGCCGGTGTGAATCAGCTGACCGAGAACTTGCGACATTACCGTGCCCGACGGTCGTGGCTTCGACCGGGGTCTGAAAAACCACCGGAAGGGGACCCAGAAGGGGACCGGGCCCCGAGGGCAGTTACCGTGCGGGCTGAATTGATTAACCATCTTCAACGATCAGCGCTTGGTTCACTCCAAAGCCGGCGAAAAGGCGAGCCAACGCCACAGGCAACCTCTGAGATTTCTTTGTGTCCAAACTGCTTTTGGAAACGTCGATTTAACTCTTTTCCGTGGATCGAGTTGAATTCTTGCTTCGATTATTCCGTTATGTACACTCGAACCACAAATTAAATGAAAACACGCAAGGATCGAAACCGGAAGTGTTGTGTAAAGTTACATTTCTAAAATATAGATTTTCGTTTTAGATTCAGGCCATTCCAACAGCAAAATTAAAGAAAAGTGTTTCAGTCATTGCACAGTATAGTTTAGTGCTTTATCTTTAACATTTCAAAAAATCAATTCATTTAGTCCAGTCTTAAAAACGTTGTTGTATTTTAAAAGGTGTACAAAGTTTACAAACTAATTATTATATGCGTCCCGATAACTAAGTTCATTGAAGAAACATTCACTCCCAGAAGAAAATGTAATCAAGAAATGTTAAATCGTCTGGTAGTTCTAGTGTTAAGTGATTACTTTTATGTTAATCTTCCTCCGTTTTAGTTTATCCTATTTAGTCAGTCACAATGTAAATTTCAGCTAGCAACAGTTAATCCTCAAATGCCGGGTCTTAGATCCTTTAGATTCGAGGCTACAAACGCACGAACGAAACTCTAATTTGCATTAAAACCGATAAAACAGGACTTAGTCAAAAGTATACACGAATTATAGAATAGCTTCTTATGGTCATTTTCGACCCCTGTAACCAACAGAAGAAAATCTCGCTTGCGCTCTCCGATTAACTTCTCGAACACCCTTTATCCACCGTTCAACATTTCCAACTGCTATAGCATTGTCTAACTCGCGTTAATTATCCAGTTTTTCTCAGTGAAATGCTCGCAGACAATGGGGACCGGGCCCGCGCCAAGAAAGAGAGAAAAAGAGAGAGAGAGAGAGAGGGCGAGGTTCCCTAGACTTCTGCTTAATAATTAAGACGAACGGTGTTTTCGACCAGCGAATAAGGACGCGCAATTTTCGCGCAGTTTTCCAACGAAGTTACGCAAGCAACCGAGAAGCAACGAAAAGGCAAAGCAAACCCGGGAAGCGAATTAAAAAGGAAGAATATCGCGGAGAGTTGAGCGGCTTTTCCCAAGGCAAATTGGATCGCGGATAGGACGGCCCCGATCGGATAGAACAAATATGGACGGGATGAAACCTTTGGGGAATACGTTACGAGATTGTTTACCGGTAGGAAAGAGCAGCCAATTACTGTGCTCTGTTGGCAGCCCTTAAGAGTTTTCGCTACTAGGCACAACTTTAGCAATTTAAATGACATTATGGATGTGACTCATAGGTAAATCTCGTAGTATCTATTATCGATATAAATTTTCCTATGACCCAAGCATCGAATTTCCTTTCAATGTTAGGAAAAAGAAAATAATGGTCTAGAGCCAGTTAGTGTATGCCTATGACCTACAAAAATCAATTACTATGCCTCAGTTACTGTACTCCCGCCCTAAATACTGTGTTTGAGTTATTATGCTCCCTCCATAAATACTGAGTCTCAACAACTGGGCGCGTTAAAAATTTAATTTATTTAACATAGTTTTATAAATTTCATATTCTACAAAATGTTATTTTTAACGAATAAATAACTAATTGAGTTTTGGACTAACGGTGTACCTTGTATATACAAGAAGTATAAAGTCATTTATGCCAGAAAATGAACAAAAGGAACGGCAATTGATTACCCCACAATAACTGGCTCCGCTACCCTACTGCCTCGAATTTGCTAATGAATTTATTTTGATGGCAGCGGGGCGACAGCATCGGCCCGTAAGATCGGTCGATGAATTTCGAGCACGTTCTCCTCCGATCAGTTTTTCCCGAACATGACCGTGGGAACACGACGGCAGCAACCCCCCCCCCCCTCCGGATCGACCCCCTCGGCGGCCACCGGAAGGTCGGTTTTACAGTAGGCCACTTCTGGGGCCCACGGTTTGGAATTTCGTACTTCCTGTCTCCTCCGAACTGCCAGCGCCCAAGGTTCCGAACGCGAGACGAGCACGTAGCGAAACATCGAGCCCGGAACGGACGATATTCCCAACCGGTTCTGGTTTCAGCCGTGTGCTGACTAATATTTTTTACACCATTCGCGCGATAAAGCGATCCACGGGTAGCTTCCAACCACGTCACATTCAGTAGAGATCCAGTAAAATAAAATAAGGCAAAAGACAGATCCGGCAAGTAAAGTAAAAAATAGTTTACTCGCCAAATTATATGTTGCAAGAGAGGATAAAAATATTTATAGGCTGCTTTACTATTTCAAAAATCAATTTAATCTTATATATAAACCAGGCATAGGTTTATTCTTGAATTAAAATATAACGTGATCTAACGTTGAAAATAGTTGTGTTTAAATAGAAACTGGATCGAGATTGTATTAGTACACATTTTATGGAACAGAAACTTTGAATCTTGAATGGGTCGAGTGCAGAATTTCAGATATAAATAGACTCGCAGTCTATTTTCTGAGATTTTTTTTGCTCGCAGGATGCACAGTTCAGAAAAGATCGAAAGAGAAAGAACGCAGTCTTTATTTTAACCTATGCGTTGTTTAGTGAATGACGCAACTTGCCGCAATAATTCTGTGTACAGTAAATTATCCTGAATCGTCCTTCAGCATGTAAACAAAGATGAACAATTTGAGAAACGGAGATACTATCATTCGAGTGTCGCGCCTCGTTTTTATAGTTGTTGACGATCGCACATTTTGTTTTCAATTTCGGAGAATTTACTGTAAATCGTATTACACGAAATTGTTCCGCCAGAAGTTGGAACACGTCTGCGCGAAATTCAACGAATCAGGCTGTCTCGTATTCTTTCGAAAGCCTGTTCGACGAAATTTTGCCCCAGTTTTCCCGTCGAACAGGTAACTGAAACGTAATTGAAAACGACGGGCACGCATAACGACATCAGCATAAACAACTACGAAACGAACGCGATAATAAAATGTAACACGCACGGTAGACTACCGTTCAAAGGAATATGATGGCCCGCAGACTTCACAGTTCAGAGAACACGGAAAATAAAAGACTTCACGGTCTATTGTCTCGTGACTGTTGTCTCGAGTAACATTTCTCATCGGGCATAGCCGCGTCAACGTTAACTGTACGAAAGTTCAAACAGCCGTGCTCCTTCCTGTCTACGCCGACGAAAACCACGAATTTACGGTTGATCAAAGAACCGATTAAACGCTTTTTAATATTCATAGGTAATTACGTGCATGGCGTCCGAGATATATCGCTGGTGATTATACTATATTCTCGGCAGGCTGGATTCCGCCGTATTTTACAATGAACGCGGCAACGTTTCCGGTTTCGATGCCATTATTATGTGCGAATCCTCCGAACCCCGTGCTGAATTATCATCCGTTCTAAAAAGAGCTGATAGAACGACGTTTCCAGTTGCGAATTTCCCGTTCGAGCCTCCGAAGGAAACACACTGATTCACGCGGGTCGTTTTACCATAAATATTGCATAGGCGTGGTTACGCGGCTGTGCAGCGACTCAAACGCAAATAGTATAATATCGAGCAGTCTCGAAACGATATTGTCCAACACACGCCGACAATTTGTTTCGCCTAGCCCCCTTGTTCCGAGGATGTCGATCGCGGTTCTATCGAACTCTTTAGTTTATTCCACATTGTTTCCTCCGCAAATATAGCAATTCTGCAGCGCGCGGCTATAGACAACTACAGGCAAACCTCGTGATACTCGTAATCGCGAATGCAACAGTGCGAATGCACTACTCTCGTCTGAGAATTTATTCAATCTTCCATAACTTAACGGTGCTATCTATATTGAGAAACAAACAAGTAATACTGCGGCACGTTTTAAACCCATTATTTCAAAGCTTTAAAAACTTTCTCGATTGCATATCCTTGTGTAATCTAAAAACTGCATCAATTGCAACAGAAACCAACGTTTTCCACATCAGACAATTTCTTATTTTGCATAAAAATCGTTATTCCAGTCGCAACTGGAGCCAAAAAAATCACACTTCATAGATCGCTATAGCATGCAGCGTTAACTATCACGGCTGTTAGCCCCCTGACCTGAAAATCGAGGATACCATTAGCTCGTTCCGAGTTGGACGTAGGTGTCGCGCCTCAACCCATCGGGAAAATCTCAGAAAAAGTGAGGCCAATAGCTCGCGACCCGTGGTTGTTAGTCGTCGAGGCCGCTATTATCGATTCCAGATCGTGAATCGACGTTCGGCTTGGCGATCCTGTGCCGCGATATTCGCGGTGTCAGCCGGCGTCAAGGATCCGCCTCTGAATAGGGTGACATCTAAATTGCATACGAGTCGACGCTTTCGTTTCCCCTCTTTGTGCGTGCTGCTCGATTTTTCAAGGGAGACTGTTGCTTTCACGGAGCGGGGACGGAGTTTCTTTAAAGTTGGATATTCTAGATTCTAGATACTCGTTAAAATGACGCTCACCCGGCATTGAGCCTTCCTCGGAAAATCGTTTTCAATGGATTTAGCATGGCGACCGGTGCCCGTGGAGGATCCTTTGAGGAAACCTTCGCCGGCGGTCGGTAATCGTTTGCTCGAAGAGACGGGGAATGGGAAACATTCCGAATTTCTTTGGCACCGTACACATTTGAGAGAAGAGTACTCCGTGGATGGTTCTCGCGGTACTTTGAGTAGATTATGTTGGATTAAGCACTGGTTCTATAGGATTAAGGGCTGATATCCTTGAAACCGGCACGTTCTGTTTCTATAATTTTTCAAGTTATCGAACTTGTATATATTTGTGATTCCATTGAAATGCCTCGACATTTCGGAGAAAACGGAGGGCTGCGAGTTAATGGAGTGGCAATGGTGGTTTCTTTGTACCGGTTCAAGCACATTAACCATCTCCGGTAATGCATCCAGCTGGAATTTCCTCTCTATTTTAAGGAAACCAGCAGACAAAGCTTCGGTCGCGTTAAAAAGTCGATTCCTGGAAGCGATACGCGACACACCCTCGTTGTAGCGTTACAGGACGGGCTCCAGGGAGTAACCCATAACCCGAGAATAGTGTGCAGTGTTTTATTGCCGGCTTGCGATGTTAATGTCGCTCACGGCGCGGCCCAGGTATAATAGCCCCGCGGAATCTGTTCCATTTCCTCGGTTATTTGCTTCGGGATTTATTCCTACTTCTGTTTGGTTCTGTCTCCCTGCCCCCTCCCTCTCTCTCTCTCTCTCTCTCTCTCTCTCTCGCTCTCCTCGAAACGATCCAAATTAACATACCTTTTAGCAGCGATAACTCTGCCTCCTGCGATGAATACATTCTCCCATGCTCGTTAAGCTCCTTACAATGGATGTGTCTTCCGTAGATAGATACGTCTATCTCTAGCGGAATATTTTACACGAAAGTTTACCGGAAAAAGCGTGAATACCGCAAAGCTAAGCATTAGCCTAATTATTTCGAAATTTTATTCGAACAAAATATTCGAACAGAGATAATACGTCTCGGAAAAGCGTGAATGTGTTTCAAAGAACATACAAGCTGCGCGTTTATCTCTGGTGTGATGTTTTACATGAAAATATACTGGGAAAAGTGTACAGAAAATTCGGCGGAATAATTTTCACGAGGAAGCTGTAATCTGTTTCGGGATACAGCATTTTACAATTCATAACCGTATCTTGGCGAACCCCGGGCATTGTTATATTCATTCATCCACTTCCAACGTGACATTACATTGTCCCAGCAACCTTCTTTACAATCTATTTTTCATCGGCCATAAGCAGAGGCCTAATGTAGCTGACGCACGGGCTGTTCCAGCGTTTAAAAGACGCAGATAATTTTACGTGGAAACACGAAATAACAATGGAAACAATCTCACGACGAGTTCTCGGTTCAATATACTCTTAATTAATTTTAAATAGCGTCGCATCAATAGGAATGTTAAAAAATAAACGAAATGTACTGTGACTTTCTATTTTATACAATTAAACCACCGAACTGTATTCTTTTCGTAATATTTCTAGTTTGAAGTTCACTATCTTTTCATGCTCACCTTATATAGCCAGAACGATCAATTCTTCGTTTATTATCTTTATTTTTCCATTTCCTTTACACGATATTTCTTTTTCCTCTTTCTTGCTATTGTCTATAGATCTTCTTAAAGTGTTTGTATCAAAGGGACTTAACGGTTTATATATATCAATGAATATTATTTTTAATGTTATTATCTTGATAGCACGATCGATCATAAAGAGAGATAATTCTACAGGAACGCACAAGTCTAAAATATGTATTAAAATGCTTTCCATTGAGAATCGACCACTCAACGCATTCTCTTATTTGGAACTTGGGACAATAGCCCTTCGTTTAACAATTTCCTCCTTATCTTGCCATATAACATCATCTATTTTTTCGATCGCAGCATCGAATCGGAAGCGTCGAGCGGCTCGAAAAAGTACGAAATATTTTACGGGGTGTCGAGTACTGTTGTTCGAGCGTCGTCCATTTTTACCGGGCGTCTATACATACGCCCTTCGCAAGGGAAAGGGTTCGCCTCGCATCGATTCCCTCTTTCAAGTCCGGGGAACGTGTTATCCACGCGAACGACCGCTTTAGGTCGCAGGTTGCTGCGACGCATCGGTAATAAGCCGGCTGTAAAGTTTCAGAGAGCTTCGCAGCTCCCCCCCTTCCCTCTCTTTCTTTTTCTCTCTTGCCGTCTCTCTTTTCGCCGAGCGGTCGGCGACAAGAACGTCGCACGCTTGAAAACTCGATCAGCTGACGCGCTGACGTCATCGCGGTGTAAAGCTGTTAAATCTGTGTGCAGCCCCGGCGACGCTTCCGAACAACGCTTTCGTATCGAACGTTGCTTTCCTCGCGTGCACTTCTCCGCGCCGGGTGTTATCGATTTTATTGCGGTAGATTGTGTCAGCAGATTTCTTATGTCTTTCGACGCCTCCGCTGTCTCCTGGCGCAGCGATTTAATTAATTTAGACGACGCAGCGAGAAAACACTCTTGCGGTTTCCCGATGATATCAGCCTTGAACACTGAATTCGCGGTGCGAATTAACAGATGAAATTCCGTGTTCTTGATCTGGTCTCTTGCGCGACGGGAAATATTATTGGAAGGTCACCGCGATGTTTGCGAAGGAGAATATTGCGGGCAAGTAGGGCATCGATTGGAGGAAAATTCAAAAGGGCTCTCTTCATTACTTCCCCTTAATGTGTCTCTGTATCTCATTTTCTCCGGCACGCACATTAACAAGGCCTCCCTGTATTTAATCATTACACTGGTAAAGAGAGACAAAAGATATTCAATGGTCGTTGAAAGTAATGGAAAATATTTGATCCGTCGTACGATAACGTTTATAAGTAGACCGAGGACATTTATGCAAAATAAAAATTGACTAACTTGATTGTAAAGAAACTTATGTCAGAGGAAAATGTCTTTTCTGTTTTAATCACTTTCATAAATTGTACATAATATAAAAAGAATTCTCAGATTCTAAATACAAAATTATTGGAATGATAAATTATTCGAATAAAATATTCGATTAAAAAAAATCAATTCGGATAATTATCCGAGGTAAATATCTATACGAAATAATCCGAGTAATGTCCAATACCAATTTAAACCAAATCGTCTCGCTGTTTTCCAGTGCAACAGTGGGGGGGACAAGTTGTGTTTCTATAGCAAGATTCTGCGGAGCCTAGGAAACGGAAAGGGAACGTCTGAGCGTGATCGAGAACCGCAAAGCGTTCCTCTGAGGCGGATCGGTTTGGAAAGCAATTTGCTTGGTCGATACGGCGATTCGAGGAACACGGGGAACGTGGAATGACCGCAACACGGCCCGGACCGGCAAATGCGTTTATGCGAAAGTGATAAACTGATAACACTGAGCACCCGCGACGAAGTTAATGGAACCACGTGGCGACCGGTCCGCCACGAGACGATCTCCTCGAGCGTATTGCTCTCCTGCGAACAGGCATCGTTGCCGATGCTCTCGCCTATGGCCAACGAATGATAGCGTATCTTTGCCGATTGTCGGACCGCAATCAAGGAAAAATCTACCGTGCGACGCGGCATTAAGATAAGACGGATGCAGTGACCGTCGCCATTGGCACGACTACATACACGTGGCACAATTGTTTTATTTGTAAGCAATGCCGATCTTCACTGCTGCGGATTGGATTACCGATTTTTTAAAGGCAGATTTCTGTCTAGAACTTCGAACGAATCGATTTCTCTTATAAGCTGAGAAATATTTTAAATGAGATAGAAATATTTTAAAGAAGAAGAATTTTTTATTTATTCTCATTTCAAGTAACAGTCGAATTAAAAAAGAAAAGTATTTCAGTCATCGTACAATAATTCAATCCCTCTAACATTGAAAAATTATTAGAGGCAAATATTCCAGTATAAAAATCCAAAGTTGCGTAGTGTGCGAAGGTGAGCTCACTTTTGCTCCTTAATGTAAACGCTTCGTGGATAGATAGAGTCATGGCTCAGTTAGCAACAGTTTTATTAGACCGCCGATAACGATACAAATTAAGTTAAAGTGGTTCAACACTCTTATTTTATTGCGCTTTATGGTCGCATGCGAGCAACGAGTGCATAATGTCCGCGATTGGATTATCGCATACCCTGCATTCTAGAAAAACATCTCGACCCTCCATCTGCACATTGCCTCTTTGAATCTATGCACAACAATCAAAGTTGTATAATTATGGTACTTAATAAGATTGCATCTATTATTCTTCATTAAATATTCATTCATTTTGCAAGAGAGTTATTTAAAGACAAAGTATACCCTGTACAGTGTACGCCATTCCAGCTTTCATTCAAAGCTCAATAAAATGAGTAAAAAAAATCGTAAACCAAAGTTCAAGGGGTCATTGCAAAGGGGACACTTCGATCTACAAATCAATGCTGAGATCGGTCACGAGAAAAATTTGTCCATGCAGTGACAGACGTTTCAACCTGTAACATTCTTAGGAAAGAGTCCAAAATCCGTGACTTCAGTTTCGCATCTATTACATTACGAGAATACATGTTGGAACAAAACTAACGACGCAGTGCAAATATAAAAGCTTGTAACTTTAAAATGTGCCCGGATTTATTATTTTGATGAGATTAAAGCAATTGATATATCGAGAATTCGTCGAAAATCAGGAATATCTGAAGACACCGTTCGTTGTGAGAACGTTTGCACGGCGAGTATTAATGCCACTTAGAAAGTTTAGGCTCTTGCAAAGTTCGGAGCTATTCGTATCCCGTCGGAATGCAAAATTGAGAGGGTATACAATAGCTAAGCAACCTCGTAGCGGAGTTTAAGTCACTTCGATCCCGCCTTCCGGCCGATCGTCAAACGGGCGCCAATTAATACACCTAGCGACGGGGTATAGCTCGCGGAAGTTTCGGTCGCGACGGATGTTCTCCAAACCGATTAAGTTCCCTATAGAGATAGGGATACGTTCGGCAGAGGTGGTCGCCTTTTTCGCCGGTAGTTCCGTATCCAAGGACGATTTTATCGCCGTTGACGTAACAACGGTGGCTCGTGACGCGAAGTGATTTAAAGTCGCGAACGCGTAACGAAGCGATCTTGAAAGTTGTTGACCAGATTGATAGTCCGAGTATCGTAGGAAATGCCTCTAATCTACCGGCAAGGTCTTTTCTTCGTTGGGACTTGTTAAAGCGGAGGAGATGTCTGTGACGTAAGCGGTACACGTAACTTCACCTTAATTAGCCTTACTCTCGTGCATTTATCTTCGCTTCCCGCTCCACCGGGCTACGGGATCACATTTTGCTGAATTCGCGTTGCGATCCTTTTCTCGTCGCATTCGACGCCAAATGTCCGCTCGGAATTACTTTGGTTACTTTGTACGGACGCGTATGCTAATCTCTCGCCGGGTTTAGGACAGAGGTCCCTATTTCGCCTGTACTTCACAATACATGGGCACACAAATTACAATTTCCTAGTCGATCTAATCGAATTACAAATAATAGAACAAATAACTGAATCGTTTGTTGACTCTTTTGAGCTACGTTCGACTGTGAGCGACGAGTATATTCGTTCGAGAAATATTTGTAAAACCTATTAGAAGAACCAGTGCAGTGAACATGTATTGTACCTCGAGTACTATTCAAAGTATGTACAAAATGTCAGTGGAAAATGGTCACCCGTTTTCTTGTAAAAAAAAAAAAGGGAAGTCCCAAAGAAGAAGGGAACGATGTAGCTCCAGACCGGAGTACCCTCTTAAAAGACACATCCTTGGGCAAATTAGTGGCCGGAGAGACGAATTCGCCGGCATTATTTGAGGAAATCCTGATGCGCCGATAACAAAGCGAGGAAGAACGGTTCCCGAGAAGAGACAAAGGCGGCAGGAAAGTAACGAACCCCGAGGAAGCATCATCGGCAGACACGGTCCACGTCCAATGGAATTAACGATCTCGTTCGACCAGATAAAGAACTCGGATTACATTCCCGACGATGCACCCGCAAAGAAACGTCGCATAATAGGCATACAAACCGCACAAAGCGCGCCGGCCCCGTTTCCTACCACGGGGCCAAAGAAATTTTCATTCTGCTCGCGAGCTTTAAGCGAATTTTCCCTCCTCGCGGAAGAACGTTGTACACATAGAACTTCAATTACTCTGCTCGCGAACGCGAAACAAAATAAAAAAATGTTGCCAGCCGTATGTCGGTCAACTCTAATCCTAATATCGGGTTATCCGGAAAGTTTTGCTGCCGCGCCGTGCCCATGTTTTTGCAGCGGAACAAACAAGAGTCGATGAATTTTCATTTCGAAGTTCAATGGAACGAGACGCTCTCTCGGGATCGTTTTATTTTTCCGCGCTCTCGGACACAAAAATATTTTCTACAGTTATTGGGGCGTCAGTATGTTTTAAGGGGTTAGTTACGAGTAAACGGTAGACCAATAAGGTAATCGGACGAAAAGAATAAAATAACTTATGCAATAATAATTAAAAATCTGGAATCAAAACATGATGAAAAAGGCTAAGTAGAATAGGGCGGTCGTTTCCCTTGCCCATGTTAAGATATCCGTAAAATGGCTATACTCTTATTGCAGGCTACGAACATGCGAGTAATATTACATAAGCACAACATGATTACTTTCAATTAGTTACTTTACAGAACCTGAAATTTATGATAAATGAATTACATAATTGCATGATGCTAGATAGGCGTTTAAAAAAACTCATATGGCACAACGTGTGCCATCGCAACCAGAATTTTTCTGGAAAAGTTTCAGAGAACGCGTTCGCGGCGAAGAGAAAGGACAGCGCGCGTGGACGTCACCCGCAGAAATTTCCGGTCACGCGATCGCAAAACGAACTTTTCCTCGGCGGGCAAGAAACTTTGTTCGGTATCGTGTCGACGAACCTAACCCCGCGAAGAATACCCGTTCAATACGCGTGAATGGGATAACGCGAAACGGAACGCTGCCCTCGAGCGACCATTCCGCAATTAGTATTAATGGAACACTGGCGGGCAAAACTGGTATCGCGTCTCCCACCGCGTTGCATTAAGATAATGAACGGCGTTGCCCGTTAATTGTTCTCGATTTGGAAGCGTCGACACAATACCCGAAATCTCGACAGAAAGAAATGCACGCCGACGCGGACGGATCCTGTCCCTGTTTTGCACCAACGAGAATCGAATCGAATCCCGATATTGATCACCAGAGAGGCGGAAACAGAGCCGCCATTGTCTGCTAAATTAGTGTGACTGGATTTCAAGGAGCTCGGTCGTTCGGATATTGTCGGCCAGCCAAAATAAAACACGAGCGTTCTCGATCAAATTTGCGGTCTTTTAGGGCTAAGAGGTGTCGGGAAGGTCGCTTAAAGGATTATAGGTAATTTACGTTAGGAGTGGCCAACTCCATTACACAGTACGATATCTTGCAATGAACGAATACTACAACGAACAGTTTTCGAAACTACCACCTGATCAAAGATTTAATGTAAAATATCTCGAACCCACCGTAGAATTTGAAATCAAATATGCAAAAATTTCTGCTCGGAGAGGATTAGAGACACTGGAGTACCATTAGCAGATTGCGAATTTTATGCGCTTCTGATACGAATTGTTACAATATACATAATTGTCCTTGGAGTATATAAGATCCACAAGACTAACCATTGCAGGATTTCGATCGGGAAGAATTAGTGAAATGAAGTTTCTAGCTTCACTTCGCGGATTTTAAGAGCCATCAAGTGTCGCAGCCGAATTACAGGTGAGTTACAAAAGCTAAATTTGAAGAAGAAGTTGGTTTTGCGAACTGTATTAAGATTTAAGCAAATTGGTGGAAGTTCTGGAGCAGATCGCACACATTCTGAAGTCTGGGGAATGATTTACGAGAGACGAAGATCCGAGGGGCCGGTCGCATTCATTAAAATATCAAATATTCAGTAAATACGCCTTCTGGCAGGAGTATCCGCTGCAGAAAATTGATATGTAAAATATGGACCAGCCCGACCAGACAAATTTTACTTACTTTGATGAGTTCCATGCGCCTAATAAAAATTCGGCTTTCCTTTTACGTTTGGCCAGGGCGCGGCGGCGGCGCCGCCAGAATTTCCGGCGAAAAGCGTAGCACACTTTACGCTATTTTAAATATTTTATACCTCTGCGACTCCGTGGGACTTTAAACTCGGCTGCTCGCACGTTTACGCTGACGGTCGAGAAGTATAAGATCAGGGCTCCAAGATATACGAGTCTCCGAGCGAATAACAAATCCTCCGCGGCCACGATAGCAGAAATTATTTTATTACGTCGCCATCTACACGTATAATGCTATTTCTAGGGATATAATTGAGTCCAAGTCTATTTCAGAAGTGGATTTAATTTCTATGTGCCTGCACTACTTAGAATTATAGAGCAATATAATTCTAATCCATCGTAATTGTATTATATAGTGTTCTATTATTATTTAATAAAATTCTAATTTGTGCCGATGGAAGCTGACATCTAATACTTTGGGAGAACAAATGAGTGAAACTTTGAACGATGAGCAACAGTAAAGGACAGAACGAAAACACTAAGAGGCGAACACAGTTTGTCCGGCACGTCATTTTTCGGTATGCGAAAAATGTGAACAAAACATTGCATACATATCTTTGATTTTTTTAATTCTCGATAAATATTTAGTAAAAGAAACCGTTTGTCTCTTGTTGTATTGACCTTTTACGATAGTGCCAATTAGGTGTAAACGATGAGGACTGTTCATGAATCCAAGTGTGTAAAAGACATTCAGAATCGATCACTGCTAACTATAAGCGCTACAAAAAATATAAAGCGAGGGAATATGGAATAAAAAATAAATGAACAATAATTTAAAAGTAAAGGAAAAAACGAATGGCAAACAGGAAGCAGGATCGCAAGTCACGATGAAAAGATCGACGACAATCCTCCTTGACGCTCGATCGCGACAGCCGCGGTCGCGTTGCAATCACGCGACACAACACTTTAATATTAAGAATGAGTCACTTGCTCGAAACGCAACCGAACTCTAAAGCGCGCACGGCAGTGCGATCTTATCAAAAGATAAATGTCGCTAAACTAACGACAATAACGTCAGCCGTGAATTAACATCGTCGAAGGAACTCAACCTGCGTCAAGCGTGGACTGCTAATTTTAATCTTTCATGGAAATATAGTAATTTGTTATTATTGTTATTATTATTACTATTACTTTCATTATTATTAGCAATATTTATTATACATATCAATAAATATTATTATCATTTTCTACACTAGCTCTTTTTGTTTAGGGTCTACCATTAGCTCAGTATACTAATCATTCTTGTGAAAATCATTGTACCAGTTAAGATCGACTTCTCTCAATAATTTTATGTTTTAGTTGAAACTATTGATCTTGGTTTCTAGGTTCTAAAGTTCCTCTAATTTATCTTTAACGATCGCCAAAAAGGGAACGAATCGAAATTCGCAGTCGACTATCGATTCCGCTAAAATAGCTCCTCGTTCCGAATTTAAAAAAATAATGAATAATATCCAGACCCATTTGACCGAGTTGGAAATCTTCGTCGACTGTCTCGAGACGATCCGACGAGACTAGACGATGATTGATGTAGCATAGCTCGGCTGACAGGTAATCGTCGCGTCGGTCTAAAACTGGATTTCAATCGGTGACACACCGAGAATGGTAATCATCGCTTTACTAACAGTCACTAAAAATTAATAACATAGATTAGCGTTCATGTGCGGAAAGAATGAGTCACGAGCGGAGACGCATCCGGACGACTCGTGCTTGATAAATTAAACTGTTTATCGAGCATGATTATGTACCTGGTTTCAATCGAACAGATACACACACACACATATAAGAACAATCGTAGTGTTTCTCGGCTATTCTACATACGAGAACATGATTGAATTACACAGTCACCCTTTTCATAATACAATACTTGGTTAACGCGACATCGATATTAGCTTATAATTTTGCGTAGCACTGGCAGACGCCTCAGAAAATCCAGAAAACCAGAGTCATTTGTTTGTTATTTTTAACAAAAAAGGTCAAAAGAGGCGTATGTACATGTGCGAAAATGTAATTCAAAATTGCAAATTTTAAATGTACGATATCGAACACTGTATCGGATATATGTTACGACAAATTCTAAAATAAAATGGAAGGAAATACGTTGCTCAAAAAGCACCAAGCAGTCACTATGTATCGCCCAAAGGGTGAATTAATACAACTTTCCAAAGAGAACTGTTCCCACGGAAAGTAGCAGGTAGCCAGATAGAAGACGCAGCTGATTACTCCCTAATTCCCAAATAAAAGATACCGCAGGTAGCTATGAAGCACCGCGTTTCATCCAGCGCCCCGTTTGATCAGCAGGTCGCCGAGCTTTCCAAGACAACAAACAAGGACCCGTCGATCCAGCCACACCTAACGATCATCTGGCAAGAAAGCGCGTTTACCTGGATTTTATTCGACGGTCTCAATTTGTCGGCCAGTTTGCAAGAAGCCAGCCAAGCGGAAGAACTAAACGAGGATTCACACGCGGCTGGATCGTACGGGGATGAATCACCCGGGTGAGGCTGAGAATTTTTCTCGCCGCTTGCCAAAATCTCGACTTCTGCCTTCCTACCCCGCCCCAACCCTCTCCCTCTTTACTCTCTTCGCATATACTATTTTTACCGACAAAACGCTAATAGGAAGTCCGACTCGCGGTGAAAACAATATCCGCCGACAATCAGCCCGCTGACGCGCGACCGTTTGCTTTAGGCATTCTTACCAACTCGCGACGCAGACTTTAACGATTTAACGCGATTGTACAAGCTTTTGTAACGCGGTATGCAGCTCCGCGGCGCACCCCGGTCTCCGCAGACGATCCGTGAAAGAGGAAAACTCGATGAATGGAATCGCGATCGTGAATGTTTCGTTGGAGGAATAATTGGACAGGAATTGCTCGGCTGAATGATTAACGGCGATAACTTGTTCGGAAACCGCTGTCGCGTGGTCGGCAATAGCAAGGATTAGCTGTTTCAGGGGAGAGTAGGTAAACAAAATGGAGGAATCATCCTCGGGATAAGGATAAGATCCTTTTATTACTTTATCTAACAGCGGTGTTTCGAACAGTTCTTTTTCGATCGAAGATCCAAAGCTACGAAGTTGTTTTCAATGTCGCGAAGAAACTACGAGAATCTCAACCATAATTCATCAAATTATTTAGATTCCTAGAATGGGACATGTTCTAATGAAATTATTATTTACAAGAAAATTCTCGAGAGTTTATAATACGCGAAATATATCGCGGTTAAATTCTCGGTTCCGAACTGCTGAGAAGCAGTTCGTGAAGACGCGAGATAAACAGAAATTTATTCCTCCTGCGAGGACCTCGGCGGCCTGCAAAGAGAGGAGGACATAATTACTCTATTTTAAAACACAGCCGGCACGCAACGCAATTATTTCGACCGGGTCCTACTGGTAAAATAAATTGAACACATGTACATTGTCCAGGGAGCGTTGGAAATCAAGATCTGAAATTACAGAACATGCTCGCTAAAAATTACAAAATGGAGGCATGGGGAATGAAGGGCTCGTTTCAGAGCTTATCGTTTCACTCTGTCCATTACCTTCGAGGAATTAATCGGTGCTAAAGAAAATTCCTTTTAGCGATATTTACGGTAATATCTCGCGCCAAGAGGGAAACGAGATAATACTGAAGAAGCTGCGTACGCAAATTACGAGAAATCGTTCCCCATTGCTGCTCGAAAATTGTATAAATTATTTTATAGCAAACGCTTCATCAACATTCTCGCAAACGAGTGCGAATGAAGAAAAGTCGAAGATTCGGCGAAAGAAAATTAAATCCTTCGCCATTTCGTAATAAACCCGTGGAAATTGCTATAACGCGCCGCCCGACCAATTAACTCGTCCCGATTAAACCGCCTCGATCGTCGCGAAACATCGATTGCGGGTTCAAGAAAGAGTAAACCAAGCTTGTTAATCAGACATATCAAGCGGTCTGTTTGAGGAACGCGCAGACGTGTGTAACAAGACGGTAACGCGTTGCTAATAATCGCCCGGCAAACATAAACACTTCTATATTCGGCTTCCTCTTAGCATAGATAAAAGATATAAACTTATCACGTGGAATTACGTCACGCGTTAGACGTGAACTTTAACGATAACACGATGAATGCGAGACACCGGGGGATCGGACAACGTCACTGGACTGCAGTGGCGGTATTTTCAATGCGATCATTGTAAACATTATCATCGCACGATATTAATTATACGCAGACATCTGGTCGTGATCCTTTATACTACAAATTTAGCGAATTCAATCGTCAAAATAACGGTTTGCAGAGTCTCTGTTTCATAAATACATTAATAAAAATTAGAGCCACGACTATCGGAATTTCTGGTATTTCATCCGTGTACGATACTTTTCCACCATACTTTCCTCCCAATCTGATCGATTTAATTCAAAAGAAAGAATGAACTCGCCTATTATATGAACAATATTTTTATTCATCCGACTAGTTAACTTTTTCTAGTTTGCGCTCTAAATGTAGAAAACTGATCAAATGTAGATACCAATGAAACGATCATTGTTGATACAGAGTAATATCAAATCTTTTTTGAACCTCGTTAATTCCGTAAATCAACCAACTTGTCTTCTATTATGTTTTATCAGGTCGAAATTCTGAATGATGATAACGTAATTGCTAATCTTTTCAGTGTCTTGTGCGATTCTGCATGCAGTAATCTGAATTGCTATCATTGAAAATAAACTTAACACCTGCATTGCTGATATTGACAACAGTTTTAGTGGTGTTGTTAAGAAGCTTAACACATTGGATGTCAATAAAAGGCAGAATATGGACGATAATCCTCCAGTATTCTTTCAAACATGTTGCTTTATCTGATCACATCCTACTCGGCTTATTTTTAACCAATCATTGAGAAGCAAGTATTTTCCGTCATGTTGGAAAGTTACATCAGTTATACCCGTTTTCAAATCAGGTGACAGACCTAACATTGGTAACAATAGACTAATATACTCTTCTATTCAATACGATCTTCACATTAATATTTCTACAACTAAAGGTGCTTCTTCTATCCCGTTTAATAAATATTATTATTATTGTATAAATAATTAAATAATTGTTCTATTACATTATATCATTCTGATTAATTCGGATAATCGAGGTTCTACAGTGCCGAGGCGGCAAAGATGCCTTTGCGAACAGTGGATGTATCTATTTACTTAATTTGAAATGCAAATTAGACGCTCCTAAAGCCCCGTTGTTCTAGCGTTACAATGTAACGAAAGATTTTCCGATTCCGCACCGAGGCAACAAATTAGGTCACTTGCGAGCCGGCTGCAATCAATTTCGAAGCTACAAAAATCTGCACTACTTCTGTGACCCGATACTAAACGATTAATAAATTAGCTCCAGTAAATTCCAGCATTTTAATCACTGTAACTACGATCGCGCTACTGCGACTAGTATATTCATCTTCGCAATCACTTTACTATATCATAGATCAACGAATTTGCATCCAAGAATCGTAAACACATAAATCATTTCACAGTAAGAACATTCAAGGAATAAATTGAATGGTCCGACCAAAATGCGGCTGTGATGTAAAGTCGCATGATAAACGCTCGAAGGAAACGCGTGAAAACTATAGTAAAACGGTTACGATAACGATCGCCGGTCTTTTCGCGATCGATCGGCTAAAATCAGCCAAACACTGCGATTCGCGCGAATTCGGTTCGGATGAATTTTACGAACCTCGATATTTCTCTGATTAACAAACGAACATGATCGTTTTTAAGCATTCTTCGCCGGCAGTGAACAAATTGGAATAGTCCGGACTCCAATTAGCACATTCTACAACCAGTATACGTTTCCTTAATCATTCAGGTCGCCCTTTAACGAACGTACCGTAATTAAAGCATTCGAGAGTAAGTCATCGTGATCGTGACTACTCGCATAAAGGTCGGGGTGGTGTGTAGTGATGAATAGGGTAATTAATGTATACAACGAGCGTGCAACACCACGCTCCAAACTTTGCTGCTAACATAAATATTTTGACGTGCCCCGATCAGTGTTCTCCTTCGCTCTTTTTTTCTTATTCCTCGTTTATTTTTGAAAGTACGAGCGTGCTAGTTAATTCTTAATTGACAAGCCGAACCGCGTGAAATACTCTTAATACTACTTTTACCAATGTAACGTTTAATAATGATGATATTGAATCAATTTCAACGTATTATTAAGAGAGTTAAAAAGTGAATTACGGAAAAGTGATTAATAGACTGCGCATTTTATTCATATGTAACTAAAATGTATAGGTAGTATTTAAAAGAGTAGAAAAAATTAAATAATTGATGGATTCCGATACACCATTTTCAACGCGTTACAGTTATTAAAAAGATAGAAAAATCCATAAATGAACCCTGTTTCTTGCAACAGATGCTGAATATTTGAATTAATTTTAGAAGATTTCTTTGTATTCATTTAATGATGATAGTGTTAATGATTGAATTGTTTCATAGGAATAAAAGTATCTTTCTAAAGTAATAAAAATGTACAAAATACATTTTCAGTTTGATTTAGGGCTGAAAATTAGGGAAAAGTAATTACTGGAAAGCGTGTAAGGTATGCTTCAAACATTCCTACTGGGTGTGGCTCGGAACACCTGTTCGTCGCATTCAACAACTCCCACAAATTTTTTCATTCGTACCGTCTCCTTTTTTTAGAAATTGTGTTTGCACTATACACATATATACAAAATAAATTGACCGCAAAAAGACAACGAACACGCATCGGGACAACACAGAATGTGTCATCGAGAACCAATTAAGATAAAACTTCTTATAGTAGACGATCGAGAATAAAATTTGCCACTAAAAGAGAACCAAGAAAGCGAAAAAAATAATGTGCACACAAATGATCGAGTCACTTCTGTCAGCATTCCAATACGACATTCGATTTATTTATCTACGATTGCATTATTCGTTTACGGAAACCGTGTGTTCGATGTACGACGTTTTAATTTGTAAACATTGTGGCGAACTTGATTACGCAACGCTCGCCCATCGTCGGTTAGTGCAACGCGAAAGTTATTATCAACCCCCAAAACAACAGAAAATATTGATTGTATTTTGTTCCTTTTTCTGCTACCTTCAACTTTCTAATTGGAACTGTAATGGAAATACACAGTTCCAAATGATCATTTATTAGAGATATTAATGAACACTTAATTTCCATCTCTACATGAATTCTGAATTTCCTTCAGAATATTATTTCACGAACTAAGTTTTAAATAAAAGTAACGAATTGTACGAAAAACGTAATTACAAAATTAATGGATTAAATATGGTCGCTACCCTATCACGTGACTCCATTTTGTTTTATGTGTCACCGATCCTCGGACCGCCCGCAGTGACGCGCAAGGCAGGGTCATCCATGACCCATAAAAGTGTATTCTATTACATAGACAATAAATAACTTCTTATGTTTACTAACCGTATAATTTGTGAGTCAAACTCTGCTAGTGCTTCATTGCACTACTGTGATTACATCTGTCACGTATCGCGCGTTTGACTGCAAACTCCTCGTTGTTAATAACAATCGAAACAGAGCAGTAGCAGGTTAGGAAAAATTATAGAAATAATTTGAAAGGCGGAGCTGGGAGCTGTGCAACGCAGGATGAAATCGATTATTTGTTTGTAGATAAACATACCTGAAGGGACGGGACAAATGTGGCAGAGCATCGGCTGGCCGCGGTTTAAACGATGCAATTTCGCGCGATAGTGCAGTGAACGCTGTACACTCCAAAACAAAAAGATAGCACAACCTTTATTTCTTTGTATTCTGGACACGGTTTACCAACAAGGCGCCATTCACAACACTCGTTCCAACTAAATTCTCCGATAAATTCACTAATTTCTTTAAAGCTCGAACTCCTACTTAACTCTGCTTCCATTTTGACTATATTTCATCCGTAATCGATATTTCATAGACAATCGATATCGATATTTTTAATTTTAAATATATCTGACAGTTGGTAGTCTACGAATAAGTACATGAAAAAAATCTAGTTACACTGTTCAGTAAAGGGTGCGCCAGCTTTTTGTGTCGAAGTGTAATATCCGAAATAGTCTAAAATAAACGTTGCTGTTTTCCTCGCATCTCGATACATTCTCGATAGAATGAATAGTCCCGTTCGATATTAGTCTCGAGAAATGAAACGAAATCTATCGGGCTGAATGAAAGAAAAACGATCGGTACTCACCGAGCCGAAGTTCCCCAAAGTTGCCGGATCCGATTTTCTTGCCGACACGGAAGTTCGGGCCAACCATCAACACATTGGAGGACGACGTGACACTATGCCTCGACGAGTGCACGTTGGACCTGGTCGCGTTCCCGCTGCCGCGCGAGATCCTCTTCGCGGCTTCCTGGTCGCGTTCAGGGCTAAGCGTGAACTCTTTCTCGCGTGTCTCTCTACCGTCTCTTTTCTGCATTTTTGCTGGACAATGGTCTCCTCCTCCGTTGTGGCGAAATTATCCGTGGCGACAATCCGTGTCCGCGCGAACTGTCGAGAGAGGTGGCGAGAAAGCACACACGGATCGTATAAACGGCGAACCAACGGGGACAGATAGAGAAACGTAAGGGTTAAAAAAGAAAAAAATCAAAAAAAAATAAAGGTTCTCCCCCCGAGAGAGACACGCGTTGAATAACAAACCCCCCCTCCCCCGCTTCACGGTCGATTTT
The DNA here is from genome assembly GCF_028453695.1 of Augochlora pura. Taxonomy (NCBI): domain Eukaryota; kingdom Metazoa; phylum Arthropoda; class Insecta; order Hymenoptera; family Halictidae; genus Augochlora; species Augochlora pura. The sequence continues at coordinate 6,724,584 of NC_135781.1, read as the reverse complement.
TAATGGTCGCGACGTTGCACGGTATCGTATCGGGGATCGATCCCCATTCTTGACATATTTTCTTGACATATAATACTCCAGCGGCTTCCTGGGGGAAGAATCTATATACACACACGCACACACAGAGAGACGCGTCTTACGGGGATTGAAACGCACACACGGCACGACACGACGTTGACGACGACGATGATAACGTCGACAACGGCACAGAGAGGAACAGGAGAGACACAACCGTGTACGCGGAGAGTCGCAGGTGTCACGGTGCGTCGGTCGATGTCTTCAGGGGATCAATCCCCATGCTATCCTAACCTCGAAAACTGATTTTCCGAAAACTGTTTACACTTGTAAATATATATATATATATATATATGTGTGTGTGTATATATATATATATTTGATGAAGGAAACGGAGTAAAATGAGGAACACGCGTGAACCACACACATACACAGGCTCTATCCCTTCTTCCGCCGCGTTTCTTCTTCACGTTCCGTCTTTTCCTCCTCCTCCCGTTCGTTTACTCTTGTTTCTAAGTGGCTAGTGGTTATCACAGACTGGAGCAGCAGCGAGTGTTCGTCGTGTCGAGGACCCTGGACGATTCCATGCCAATTTCGATCTGGCTCTGTTCTCACCCGGCCGGCCGGGAGGAATAGTCAATGAGAAATATCGTGTTTCAGTCAATACGGCGTGCATTGCCGTGGCCTGTTCCCTTGCGGTCGAACACACACGAAAACGGTCACCTCCATTAGCAAAACGGGGGGCCCCTACCGCGTGTGATCGCGATGCAACTGCTTGAATCTTCTCGTGGCCCGAGACAGATAGACAGACAGACACCACTAGGCCTCGCCACCACTGCGAACGGAGGACTCTTGATTCTGCGGTTAAGATTCGGGGAGCGCCGCCGAAGCGGCTCTGGAACTGTTTCCCGGTGACACGCACACAGCCACCATGCACCAAAGCGAGCTTCCTCTGTTCTCCTTCTTGTTTAAGGAAACCGTTCGCAGCCGTATGTCACCACCAGTACGCTCGATCGGCTATTGTATGCCTACACACGAGAGCCCGGATTAACCGAGCACAGTCCCTCACGGTCCCTCTCTGTCTATCTCTCTTTCTCTTTCCCTCTCTTCTCTTTTTCTCACTCTCTCTTACTCTTTCTCGCTGTCTCTCCTCGTCCCCCTATGGCTCTCTCTATCACTTCCAGAATTTCTCCAACAAAACCTCGATTGAACGGACACGTACCCACTTCTCCCAGCTGTACCGTTCTATCAGGCGATCGCACACACGCTATTCGAAAGAGCCGTCGAACGCGGACAAACGATCGCGGACAAGCTTACGCTCCTGTCTCTCGCGCTCGACTCGACATGGGTGAGATTTGTTACGAGGCCGACAGTGCTGCCAACTGAGCCAAGGAATTAGGCCGCGTTCCCAACGATTTCTCATAGACTGAGCTAAGGACGACACTGCGGTGGTTTCGGCAAACCAATTTTCAGCGTGCATACGCACATAAATGGATGTCACGTGAACATTGTCACAAAGCTTTATACTCGAGTACGCATGCGTAAGCAAGTCTATCTCATGAATATAGCTTTAGAATTGTACATGCATTCAAATTTCGCAAGAAGAATTTGTTATATTAAAAATTCATTTAATCACATATCGTTCATTTAATCACATATCGTTCATTTAAGTTCCATAACCCAAGGTTCAAGTCTAGGATAAAGGAGTTTAATTGTTTGAATGACAGCTGATACCATGAAACATTGATTCGCGTATAAAAATATATTAACATTCTTTTCCGATGTTTAATAATACTTTTTCGCCCTTAAAATTTCTAATTCCAGTCTGACTTATAACCCTACTTGTGCTAAATTGAATCGAGAATTGTTTAGTAATACAGTAATACCTCAGATTCTGCACGATTTTTCTGCTTCTCTTAACTTTTGCAAAACTTCCCACCATTTTACTGTGCACACAATCCATAGTGAATGCTGTCTCAACCAATCGCAACAAAGCAATTTTTATTTCCATTTTCACTAATGGAGCGTATTGCGGCCGAAGGATCTTGGAAAACTTGAGATATTACTACTGAGCAAATTACTGACGTATTATTTACAAAACTTGAGATATGTCGTAATTGTTAAAGAAATATTTAACTAAATCCATAACGAAAGAAGCAACTATAATTATATTGATAGCAATATCATAGTGATTCAAAAGTTAAAACTCTTCTTAAAAGTTCGATACAATTTATAGGCCAATTACAAATGTACAATCACAAACGAAATATAAGAGTAGATCAATTACACAATGTATTTTTCTTTTATATGTCCGCGAAGTTCGAGCATCCCACGACCGATTCTATGTCGCGCACATAATTACCGATATTTTCACAAATTTAATTCAATATTTTGTTCACATCATTTCTATTACGCCACGTCCTACATCTTTTAAATAATAATCGATACTTAATCAATCTCTTAGACGATTACATTGATATCGACATCAAATGATAATGGAATAGAATAGAAATAATATACAGGGTGTACCAAAATTATACATACTCCGGGAAATGAGAGGTTCCTGAGGCCATTTCAAGTAACCTTTTCCTTTGCTGAAATGCAATCCGCGGCTTTGTTAACGAGTTATTAATGAAAAAACAGTGGCGAATGAGAGGTATGTATACATACATATACGTACCGTATAAGATAGGAGCATTTATGACTGAAAGCATGTCTATTTATCAGTAAATTGAAATATAAATATAATTGAGTCATTCCCCGTTTTTAATTAAATAATGAATCAAGTTCATATCAGGCGGTTCCTAAAATGAAGTTTACAAAATGTTCAATTCTCATTAAGAATACAAAATTTTCGGAAAATGTAGTCATCGGTAATGATGAGTGCAAATGCTGCTCTCTCGCGGTAAGTTTTAGAAATCCACATCTCGTTTACAACTAATTTTCTTGTAAATTATCCTAGTACTTTTTCTTGAAAAGTACTCTAATGGCTAATATATAACACGTTAGAAACTATTTTTAAATAATATTCACTTGAAATTCTGTATGTTCATTCAACATTGTTTTCTAATGTATTACATTTAAAATATTACCGCGCTTTCCAATGTTTTAAGCTTCTCGCACATACTCTCACCTTCCTTTTTCATCCAATAACGCAGGGAAAGGAATAAAAATATAAATTTAAAGAAACAGCAACGCTGTATACACGTAAGAGTCAAGGCTATCCGATAATGAGAAATGAAAGTCAAACTTCGACAGAAATTTCGCTAATGACATATTCTGCGTTCCCCGTTTTTAACAACCACAAATAACAGCACGTCTCCCATTTTTAAATAACAAAACGCGTGTTATACTTCAACGATGTAAGTTAATTATAATCTTGTTCAGATAAAGAAGTGATAACGCTTTCAGAAGATGTAAATGATTGTCATCAAGCCCTTATCTCTGGCTAATTACATATCTATTTATCAGCATCTACTCAATGACAATAAATATGGCGTTGATTTTGAATTTTCAAATCAAATGGAACACACGAACTTCAAACATGGAATTAATTTTTTTAATCTGGTATTTTTGATGGGATTTTCTATTCGCAGAAGTTCTAAATACATATGTATTTAATTGAATTGAAATATTATGTATTAAAATAGAATGTTGTGTCGTGGTACGTCCGTGTTTCCATGGAAACCGATTTGAATTTTACCGATTTCTTGGATGTACCTTACACATTTCCAAATATTATTTTTATTATTTTTGTGTATGATATTACAGTGCCATGGAAGAGTTAACGTGTTCTGATGTACGAATCGTATTGAACATAAAAGAAGGTAAATCATATCATAGTGTATTAACCTTTTGCAACGATTGTCTTATTCTGTTGTAATTTCAAACAAATACGAATTACTTGTAAGAATGTATAGAGTGAATAAAACTTGAAATTATATGAGTATATTTTTTAATATTCATGTAATATTATAGAAGTCCCTATATTTTCCGTGTCTGTTATGTTAATACAAAGCTTCATTATTACAAGTTTTAAATATATTTGTACATAAAAACTAAAAGCACTGAAATTTTATTCACATTCATAGGTAGAGGTTTTGAGCAAATTTTATTACCAACATCGGTGACTGCAACTTTAGATGGACATTTGTTAGAAACTGAAGCTATTGACCCGAGTCCTAATCCTCAATATGATCATGATTTGGTTTGGGAAGTAGAAAAAAGTAGATTGCGAAAGTATGTACTATGAGGAAGTAAAATATGTTTGGGATAGTTGCTAAGAAATTGTTTATTAATTCTATAGAATGAGATCAGGACAAGTCCCATTAAAATTAGAATGTTTTGCTGTTAAAAGTAATGACAGCAAAGAAAAGTTGGGATACATCCTGCTAAGTCTACGATCTGCACAAGTATTTCCTAAAAATGAAGATATTAATGTGAAAACTAGTTGGCACAAACTACTAGGATTGAAAAGTAATCTGAAAATGGATAAACCAGAGTTATTTCTTGGTTTAAGTATTCATGATCAAGACTCTGCATTATTAAACTCTCATGTAGAGGTAACTACTCCATTATTTATACCATAATTGTAATATTTTATGCATTCAGCACATTTTGATAATATGATTATTTTTTATTCTGAAGAATTCAAAACAATGTGAACAAGTAACAATTCAAGATAATAAAGTAACTCCAATTTTATTGGATGATGAGCGTCTTATACAGTTGGGTCCCTTAGATACTTGTCATGAACTATTTTTAATCAATGTCACAGTCATATCTGCAACTAATATAGATTTATTATTACCAACCAAATATTATTCAGACTTAAAAAATAATTTAGATTTTTGGTGCAAAATATTAGAGAATGATATATGTTTCAATCAGTCTAAGAAAGAATATGGAGAATTATGGGCTCTCAATGAAAAAATTGTGATAAGGATAAGGACCTCATTAAAAGTTTTGAGATCATACTTACAAGTAAAACCACTTTTAATTATCTATTTGAAATATAAAAATAACATAATAGCAGAATCAGAAGTTAATATGCAAACATCAGTTTCTAATGACAATATTGAGAAGTTCCTTAAAACTTCTGAAAACAATAGTGCCTTTTTAAATGATCGTTATCATTTGCACAGAAGAGATCAAAGTGATAATGTTGAAGTAGAATGTAATAATTCATATCTTGATGTACAATTAAAATTGCAATATATAGGAGGTAAAACGGAGGTAATAATGAATTCTCCAAGTACAATATTCAGTGATAAAGCCTCTGTTAATCATGTTAAAGAACAAATAAAAGATTTACAGCAAATAGTAAGTTTTTCTGTAATAAATTGCACAGCAACTTTTTGGAAATTAAGGTAGTAGACATAATATTCTGAGTCAAAGACACTTATATCAATGATTTTCAGAACCACAGTGAAATAGACTGCCATAGAAATCCTGCTGGTGATTTTGGAAAATGTACCACTGGACTTCAAATTTTCAATTTTCCAAATAGAGGCAATATGCTTAATAATCACACTTCAAGCTATCAACACATAAGAAATCAACCAATTAAACCTGTATATTCTCAATCACTTGACATACTACCATGTCACTGTAGCCTTGATGGTTGCTCCAAAAGTGTAGAAGCATATCATTGTTATTGTTTAAATATCTTATTGATAGCAATTAAAGCAATGTCTTCAAAACTAACTGTACCAAATATTGAAATTCGGTATGTATTTTGCAGTAAAGATAAACAATCAGTTTTTTTATTTAATTTAATAAAACATATTAATAATGAAGGTTTCACCATCCAAAGACTGAGGTCACATCTACTTTTCATCCAAATGTTCCACTTGTATTAGGAGAAAAAATAAAGTTGCAAGATACAAGATGCAAATTGCATTTTATATCAGCAACTGATGAAATTAAACATTTACTGCTGACGTTTCCTCCGAAAATCAGTATATATAAAACAGACGAGACTTCTAAAACTTGTATGTTTCAATGTGCAATTGATGTAAAACAACTGTTTCATCAAAATAAGGTAATGCATGAGATTAGGATAATATATTATAAATGCATTCAGATAAAGACTGAAATTATGCATACATTTTACAGTTTGAGTGCCAATGTGAAATACCATTGTATGACACTGAACAGACTATTGTTGGCAACTTGTATGTTACCATGACATTGGAGGATCATGGTCCATATTATAAGCTTAAAAAGAAAACACCTAGTAAGTTAAAATACAATTGAATTAGAACATAGCATAAATCTGAATTATTTCTTATTCTTCAATCTATTTAATTCAGATGAAAACTTAGGACCGCCGATTTTAGATGATAGTTTAGCATACAAAATAGTTGACGAGTTGGAAACGTGGAAAGAACGACAAAAAGAAATATTTAAAGTTGAGGTAAAATATAGTCTCAGTGTAAGTACATTTGCAAAGAGTATATATTATAAGAGAAGTGTTTGTAATTTAGTTGAAAAGGAAAGAGGATCGTCATTTAAATTTATTAAGTCAAGAATGGCAAAAGCATAGAGAAAGTTTAGAAGGGAAACTTGCATGTAGTGTTGAACAATGTAAAATGTTAGCAAATAGTTTGAACAACGCTACAGAAGACTTAAGATCGCGGAGACTAAAGAGTCTTGAAAAGGAAGCAAGATTAATTAAAGCAAACGAGGAACTGCAGTGGTCATACGAAACGAAATTGCGAGAACTTAGAGAATCATACCATTCGATGCAAGAAGAACATATGGCAAAGGTCAGTTATTCAAGGGAACTTAGTTAGTAAAAATTGTACGGTTTGATTAAATCTTAGGTCACTGCACTTGAAAAGAAGAAAACTATCTTAGAAACGCAAGTTGATCAATTGAGTACAGATAATGGAAAGTTGCAGTCACTCCTTGCAAAGCAGGCAGAAGAATTAGAAACTTATCAGAAAGGATCTCTAACTCAGGATCAAACAGCAACTTTGTTGCAAGAATTAAAGGGGCTTGAAGAGAAGTTACAAACAACGCAAGAAAGTAAATTATTCTTTAAAGAAAAATATGCAGCAGCAGTTCGTGAAATACATAGAATGAAAAAAGAATATCAACAAGCCATAAAAGTTCAAATAAAAAATAGTAAAGAAGAATTGGAAAACATAAAGTACGTATTACCAGGTATAGAAGATAGCTACAAAATTATACTTATTATCTTTTTTAAACAGTTTAGAAGACATATTGCACACGGATTCTACTGCTTTGACTGATGATCAAACTATATTGAATGAAATTCAAAAGGAAATTGATGTGATTAAAAAGAAATCATCCTTCTTGGAAAACGATGCATATTGCCAAGTCTACACACCTACCATTGTAGGTCCAAAAATAAACCAAAATGAAAGTAAACATATTTTAAAAAAGTCAGAAGAAAATCAGGAACGATTGCAAGCCCTAATCGAAGAACGTAACTTTCTTTTAAAAACTAACAGTTATACACACGAGGATGCAGTTATTGTGAAATTAAATAATGAGATAAGATCCTTAATGATGAAGTGATATCAATTACATGTATTAACAATAGAAAATAGCAGATGTGCAAATTACAGTTTTATATATTTTTTATAAAAATGATTTACGAGGCAGTGAAATAGCATATTAAAAAATATTTTATAATGTATACACATCCTGTATATTTATTAAACTAAATATATTGACTATCTTTATGGTATGGTTTACATGTTAAGAAGTTCTGTTTACATATAGCTTGAAGACGTAAAAATAACATAAAATTTTATAAAATAAATTTAGAAATAGATAATGTACAAAAATTTATTACGTCATATACACGTCAAATAATATTGGTCTTTGTACAATACAAATATCAGTTTTCGAATAGGTATTTATATTACAATTCAATTATATTAATATAAAGTGAAAGCTAAGATTTGTCGGGAAAATCATCATGTTAAGGAAAGTCTTTTCGATTGCACATCGATGGATTTTATCAAATCTTTCCCAAGAATATAAAAGTCTTGAATCATTGCCGAAACATTTAAAAGCAGTTGATCGTCGTCGTTGAGTTTGCGGCAATTAATATTTGTTACTTTAAAGTCTTTACTTTCTAAAGCAGGCGGTTTGAATAATACTCCTATTACTGTACCGCCATAAGTATCATGAAAGAATAATGCAAATTCATCATATCCGTTCTAGTGAAAAAAATTTTTATTTAGATAATGAACTGCAGGGATATTAGCATATATTGCACATAATTAAAATTTATGCTTACCCTTAAATCCTTCAAGAAAAGCTGTACAGGATCAAAGTTTACAATCGGTATCTTTTGCGCAGAATGTTCCTTATAAGGATGCAAATCGAAGACAGGATACTCCTCGATAATATCAATTGCTTGCCTTATTCTGGGAACCATATCTGGCTTCAAGTGTATCAAACAGTCATATTCTGTGAGTGCTGGCCTAAATAAAGGCTTCACATCTAGGAAAACTTCTTTACAAAGTTGATCTTCAAATAATTTTAAAGATTGCCTTGCTAAAGCAGTGATACGATTTAAAACCAGAATGGTCGGTGCCTTTTTAGTCCATAGTGATCTTTTCTGGTCGTAGGGAGTAGATATAAATAAAGGCGGTAAGGATTTACGAGATGAGCTAAATAGAGTTTCCACAGCTACAATTTCTTCTTCTACAATTATTCATAGTACATTAAAAACAGTAAGCACAACAATGAACTAATACTACTATTCTTACTCACTGGTCATTTCATTGTTGAAGTTAACAATTACAGGATCTGTGTTCCAATGTCCTCTGGCAAAAATCTCTAACATCCTTAGGAATGCTACCTGAGGCAATTGAGGAGGTCTGTACGGAGCTGATGTTAAATACATTGAAGCTACCAGTAACTCAATCACAACATCTGGTATGTGGAAATCATCCAATAATTGAGCAGAAAGCCACCGTTTAGTTATACAACAAGCCGTCCCAAATGAAGGTTGCTGAACATGTAATCTGCCATGTAAATGAAATTTACTTTTAGTTTTGTAAAGAACTTCAATTTTTGTGATAATTAATTTAACCTTACCCGTGTAAAGCACTAGTTAACTTCGGTAGTTCAAATAATTTACTTTCTAACTCGATTGATTCATCGTTATCGATGTACTGTTTAATTCCATCTTCAGTTATTTGTTGCTTGACACAACTAATTTCCTTTTGGTGCGCTATCCTCAAACGGAAGACAAATCCTTCCTAGGAACACATCAGCATATTTTAGTAGCATTATTTAAAAATTATATCATAAATAATTAAGGGAAGATACCTTGTACACATCGACATGCGAGTAGTTTGTATTTACTACTAACGAATGCTGATTTCTAAGACATTCTGCAACTTGTATGTAAAAAGCAGCCTTCGTTTTTCTGAAAGCTTCCAATTCGTCTGGCCACTTTCCACTCAGAGATAATTGCAGACACACGTCGAGCGGAGTAACGTATTTGGGAGCTGTAGTCATATTTTTTGACAGTACAAAACAATTTTTATTTTTCTTACTTAGCTTATTCTTAGGTTTATGAACTGTTGCGATCGGCGGAAAAACATCTGCATATCGAAAAACTGCACTGGCTCCTTGAACTCCATGGATTGATAAAGGAATATCAGTTAAATCCATTAATTGTTTCTCAAGGCTATTGAATGCGTTTATCACTTTCAATGTAGCTCCTTCACCGGTACCATACACGAAATGCGTTAGTCTGACCTAATTTTTATTAAATAATTTTCTATTAATACAAACATGTAAGCTATATGAATGATTGTAATCACCTTTTGCAATTTTAAGAACTCTTCCATTTCGTGGGCAATGTACGTAAACTGTTCTTTCTTGAGATGAAACTTTTTTGTCAGTAAAAAAATTGTAATTCTCTTACATATTATTCTCTTTTGTGATAGGGATTTGCCGTTTGTCCAAACTACTGCTTCTTGGATAGATCCATCTTTAAATCGACGTAATTCCGAGCTTGTTCCCCAGAATTTTCTGAATTCTGCTGCCTAAAATATATGAGACAGTTAATCAAACTATATTTGATACAGATTATTGTCCAATTCGATGTATTCTCTCACTTCGGGTAAATTAGCCTCAGGCCCTTTATCCACTACATTGAAACAAAACTCTGGGTTCAGTTCCAGTCCAATAAAAATTTCTTCAACGTAATTTGGCCATTTTTGTGTACATTCCCATTCTGTAAAGTCTATTGGTAACACACAAATGTACTGTACCCTATTGGTCAATCCTTGTTTTAACACATTATAAATGATTTTTAATGCTTGACTACGATAATTAGGTCCGTAATCCAATTTGTCGTTGCTACTTGGCAACAAATTTATAATTTGAAATACTTCTTTTCTTTCAATATTCCTGAGACTGAACATTTAATTAATATTATAATATGATAATGATTGTTGCAATTTAAATAAGTTTGGTTGTTGATTATTACCATATAACATGATCAAATGCTTTGTAAAATGGCACTTTTCTCATGAAAAGTGACTGGAAACTATCCGCATGTGCACTATCCAAGTGATTCAAGCAGAGTTCTGCTTCTCTTTGAACCCAAAAAAAAGTGTTTTTGGATAAATATGATGCAATGTTGTAATAACCGGTACTATCCAGGAAGACACAGTCGTAATAATTTTTATAAATTGAGACTCTATCTTTACTATCTTTGTCCTGATTCATTGTTATTCCACTTTCATGCCAACTGACTAGAACTAATAAATTAGACAACATTACCATTAATATATATCTTACATCCACTTGTTTAGTGTTTAGCTATAAAATATTTTACCTAACTGATGCCACACGTTCCTGACTATTTGATAGCTACTCATAAAAGTATTTAATTTCTGAATAGATAATAAATACAGAACAAACATTGTAATAATGTGTCCACTGAAACCCTCGTAACCTTTTGTCAATTCACGTTGTGTTAGCCATATTTTTAATAACATAATACCATCTCTCACATTTGGATATTCTTTGATTATATTTTCATTTTTTGAGTTTGTTCTTGAGGTTACTAAGTCACGAAGACATATAGAATTGTAATGCGGTGTTGGTGATAAACATCCTGCAAACATAATCGTTTTTATAAATACTATAAAAACAACGAGTTACAAACGAAAAATTGTTTTGCAGTATACCATTTGATTTATTTGAGAAGAACCATGTAGGTCTGATGCTATTTTTTTCTGCTTGAAATCTATTTAATTTGAAACTCTCTTCTTGGGCTGTTATATGCACTAGTACATTAATTTTTGTACCTAGTTTTCCAATAGGTACAATCTTCAAGATTGGTCTTAGATTGTCTCCAACAAACTTCTTCTCTTCAGCAATATCATCAGTGATATTGTTTGCTATGTATGCCAGATATATTGCTTTCTTTTTTATATATCTGTAGTTTTGATAGTCCAGTTTTCTGAACATTTTTGCAGGCATTTCAATCATTACATCTACAGTAATATTTGGACCAACTATAGCATTATATGCATAAGACCCGATCACAGCTATTTTGGACGGCTTCAAAAATTTAAATAGTGCTTTTGTTTTGCTTGGAACATTGGGTTTAGGAATGTAAACTTTCAATTCTTTTTCTAATGTTTTATCTGAAAGCTGTTATAAAACTGTAAAATATGGTATATTATTCTATTAATTAAGGGATCAGACTACTATAAAATTATTAAAAATTTAAAAATCTGTACTCTCTATTACAGTAGTATAAACCCTTAACGTTTTAACTAAATCAATATATATACCTCATATTCCTCTGTTTCTTTTATTGAATTTATAGTCTTTTCAAATTGCTTGAACCAAGCCTCGAACAGACGTTTGTACTTGTCTTTAATTCTAACTTCATTTAACATTTCCTCTATTTGCAATCTGAATAAATTAGAATGAAATAAGTTTTCTGTTTCTCTAAGTTGATTTAATTCCTCAACTGTTGGTTGTTTATAAAGTTCATTGCGTAATTTCTTTTTCTTTCCTGGAATAACGTCTGTAACATCATCAGTAACTTTCTTCCTTTTCTTAACAGATGTTGTACGTGTATCATCTAGCATGCCATCCTCTTGTACTTTGTCTTCTTCATCTTCTGGTGCTTCATAATCATATTCGTCAATTTTATCGATTTCATCATTAGAATAGTTGTCACTTTCAATTTCTGAACCATTAGAATCATTCATCATAGCACTAATATTTGGCTAAAATACATTGTTTATATGACAATCATATGATTTAAGGTTATATAGTATTTAATTAAACGGACTTATAGAATTTGATTAAAATTGGTATACCTTATAGGATCCTTTCATCTTTATCTTTTAATTCCTTGACCACTTTAATACAAATACTTTAACACGTCAGTGAAAATAAAGTTTAAACAAGTCGCCAAAGATTAACATGCTGTGCTCTCACGTGCTTGTTTTCGAATATGCGTTGATCCAAGACCGCCATCTTTTGCGCATGCTCCAAACGTGGCTGCGTCGACTCGTCCTTTTGAATTGAATTGTATGTAAAAAGTATATGTATGTTCCTTAAATAATGTAAATATTAATGTTAATACTTTACGTGCTTATTGTCATTTAGATAAGACAAACCTGTTCGTAGACTATTGATAGTAGATAAAGCGTTAATCACTAATTTTGCGAGGAATAAATAAAGCAATACTTCTTTCATTTTCACGGAAAGAACACATACATTGTCTGTCTCTTATTTATTATTGTATCATTATTAAACTTCTCAAGTTGTTTTATAACGTATTTTGAAGATATCAATTACTATTTTTTATATCGTAGGCAGCATGTATGTATAGAACAACCAAAATGAATCATGCACATTCTAAAAATTCTTATACAATATTACTAAAGATAGGCTCGAACTTATATTTATCGCTAAGCATTACAGATATAAAAATATACTGCGTTTCTTACAGACTGAATGAACATATTTATAAAGGTGTTTACATTCCAACCTATTTTAAAAATCATATATAATAAACAAGCTAATAAAATTTTTAGGAAGTATAGTAAGAATTAAATCATCAAATATTTAGGAAATGAACCAAATAACATACAAACTTTATAATATGTAGCTATATATATGTATGTCTATAAATGATGTACTGTATACAAATGTGTAGTATATACGCATATATATGTATGTATATATTGCCATTGCAAAAGAGAGAATTATAATGCAATAATTCGATTACAAATATTTATACAAATTTTTATTGACTAGTCTACAAAAAAATAAGTGAAGTATAAATCAATTTAATTTTACAAACTCTATAATTATATGTTAATTCGTTAATACCCGAAATTTATAATTTATTTCTACAGCCTCTAATATTAGAAAAATAATAAATGTAATAAAATCGTTTTTCTTTCATTACCCTAATATGATATTAAATTGAAGAAATCAAGATGCCATGCATCAACAATTGATGACAAGCATACAATATTACGATTCTCGCTTTTGCAACTATTAAGAAGATCGTCATTTTTATACGCTCCGCATATATAAGAAATAATGTACTAGCGATTTTATAATCACAGTGACCTTCACAGTGGAAGCCCTCTTTGATTCGAAGGAAGAGCGTAAAATGAACACTTACATCAAAACAAGATGCAACAATATTACACATACTTCTTGACATTTTTAACATGACATTAGAAATCTGTATACATTATAAACATAATGTTCTATAACGTAAAACTTATTTTGCACCATTCTCGGAAGATAATTCGTACGTAGTACAAATTAAATTATAACTAATTAACTAGTAAATAGTATTTGTATGAAGAAGTTATATTTACATCACGAATTGTATAGTTTAAATTGGAAAGGTGGGATGTGGAGAACTAAAATAAACAAACGTGTAATGAGCACCTTCTTGAGTTATTAAAACAAATCATACAGCAATCAAAGTGCATTTTGACAATACCATTAATCATAATAATAGTGTGCAAAACATACAATCCTTTTTTAATAGTCTTCTTCAAAACCTTAAATAAAGTGTAACATTATATTTTTCATGATTAATAACTTCTTTTTTTCTTTATAGGTGTTATACGATATGATATTTTTCTCTGCATAAGATTTCATAAAATGATATGCAATATTTTATGCTTAACGAATTTATGAAAAATAGGATCAATATATTAAATATTATGCAGTGGACAAGATATAATGCATGACAAACGCAACAAAACTAATTTCTTTGATTTGTTGTAATTGATAAATTTGTAATAGAGCAACAAGCAGCACAACCAGACAGTGTGAACGTTTAAACAAGAGTTGGTTAATATTTTATAAGAAATGTTATAATTATACATATCGGCGCATTATATCGTTTCTAGATTATTTAAATCAATCTAACTGCATAAATCGCATTAATTTGATTAAGCGAGTATGCAAGATAGATTCCAATTTTTCTGTTATATTTAATTCAAAGGTTCCTAATATTTACAGAATTCGTAATAAACAAAAAGATGTACAGTTAAATTGGTCAATAATTAAATATAATACTTCAATATATACTACTATCTTAAAGCATATTATGATCACATTAATTATTAAATTATTGGATGAGAAAAGTAATTACAATGATGTTCATTGCACATTTCAGGAGCAAGTAGCATTGATTTTTATGTATTTATCTAAAAATAACACTGCAATGTAGATAGCTTATACACGAGTTCAAGAAACATTTTCCTAATTTAATCAAAAGTAATAGTTCTCTATTCTTTCTGTAAACATAAATCATTGTTTTATATCATTATCATCATGTATCCGTTTACGAGATTATGAGTTTTGATTAAACTGAGCTAGAGAGCGAAAATACTCCAAAATAGTATGTTCAGAAATTCCTACAGCGGAGTGAACATGCTAATTTTAAACACAAATAAATTGTTATAGTAGAATCCAGAATGCTGAAGATGTTAATGTTTTTATATTTCTATATGATTGGTCCAATCACAATTAAACCAATATAACACACACGACTCTTGTATATTAGCATTCGTTATTCATAGGCCCTAAGATTGGAACTATATTTTCATTACCACAAACTTCAAGAGATTCTGGCATATTCGTTTTCTAATCATTCAACACTCGATACTGAACTTCACATATTTTTATATAAGAAATCACTGTTTAAACTCTGATAGAAGCAAAACTGAAATATAAGAGTATTGAATCATTAATGACATAAAGTTATGCATCAATTTCATTAAATAGTGATACTTTAACTTAGAGCAGTACTGATAGCCATATAGATCTATAGTTTCTTAATGTTAAAAGTTGCAAAAAATAGAATCTTTTAATATAGAAAAGATCTTTTAACATTCTTCACTGTTTGATATATGTAATTTTAAATTTATAGAACTATTTATAGAGCAATTCTGGTAAGAACGGATTCTCTTACATATTTTATATACATCGACTACCACAGCTGTACTTCTGATTTTAACCGAATTTATGCAGAACATCCGATTAGTGTTGCAACTTTCAATAAACGGTTGTTTCATCTGCAGATATAGCCAATTCTTCATCACTCCAATCGCTAACCCCAACTCCTGATGAACCATGGAAACTGCGTGATCTTGCAACGTGACTAAAAACAAAGGAAATAATAGATTTCTTAAACTAAAACCATGTGAAGAAAGAACCAGTTACTAAAATAAAATGATTTAAAAAAAAAACTAATCTCTTACATCTGTCTCTAAAATGGATGATTATCTATTAAACGTCTATACATGATATCTGAATATTTTGGATCACTGTACCTATCTTAACAGAAAAACCATAGAAAACGATTGAGAAATAGGCTCGTCGAATCAAGAAAAGATTGGTTCTTTCTTGAATCATGCAAATCAAACATGGAAATATAAGGCTCAAAAATGAATCTAGCTGTGTATCACATTAATAAGCCACAAAAAAATAGGCTGAAAAGTTCTGGCTTTGCACACTCATTATAAAAGGTGAATTAGTATAATCTCTAGCTATCTCCTTTACGAGAAAAATTGTTTAAATAGAAGTGGTGAAATGTTTCTGTAACAGAGGTCACTGAAACATCGGTAAATGAAATCAGGAAGTGAGCAATGAATAATATGGACTTCATATTTTCTGCATGACATTAATAGTTCGTAAAAATAATGATCATATATAGAAAACGGACTAATATCTTATTAAGTAATGATGCATCCATAGTATTCATAGATTAGAAGTGCAAAAGTTGCATTGCAATAGGCAATGGATGCACAAATGTAAATAGTAAATAAATTCAAGAAGCAGCATTATTGCGATTTTTTTAAGAGGCTGTACAATGGTAGCAAAACTATGAGAGAATTCAATGTACCTCTCAAAAAAATCTACATCACAAAATCAAACAAGTCTGTTTCGTACCACTTGCTTGTACCGACGGTCTCTATCATTAGATTATCGATCGCTATCAGTCCTACCAACACAGTGAAACAAATACTTCTTATAGTAATGGGATAATAAAATTCTTTTATATTATATTCTCCATTAATAAAATAAAAACAGTCACTTACCTCGGAGAGAGATTCGCGTTCACAGTTTTCTTCGCTAATCCTGCTTTTCTTCTCCCTTCCATAGCTGCTTTCATGGGATCATAACTCTTACGGCGTTTCCAATTTTGCATCTCGACTTCTCTTGCATTTGGCGTTGCAGGCTTTTTAGTTTCCTTTGGTTTTGTTTTAGAACCCTAAAACAAACGAATTTACAAAAATATTTTCAAATCTAAAGATTTGTTTCGAAAAAGGATATTCCATACCGTATTCGAAGTTCTATTTGATCGCATACTAAAGCGACCGGAATCAGTTCTACTAATACTCGTAATGGTCTCAGATTTTGCCCTACTCTCATGCGTCACCGATTTCTTATTATTTACATTTGTTGGTAGTTTTGTTGGTTGAGATTCTAATCTTGCTTTGCGTAAACTGTGAACAAAGACTTATTGAAAAATCTACGACATAATATGATATAACATTATATAACTGCATACCTAAATGCTCTATTATATTTAGTGTTTGAAATAACATTCTGTGTGTTAGGCTGGCGATCGTCGCTACTTTCTGTATCACTAGGCTGGCGTAACGTTTTCGATATATCTTTATGCAAACTATGACTAGTGTCTTCATCGCTCTCATTGTCAGAATCCATTAAAGATGAATGGCAGACTGTAATACGTGCTGACATAGCTGAGACAACATTTTGCGTTGTTTGCAAATAATAAGACGTCTCAAGATCACTATCGCTTTCCTGTAAAAATAAAAAACAGTATTTTTGGTAACATTTATTAGTAATGAAAAAATTTGTCTTCTTGTACCTACCAACTGTGGACTGCATGGTGGAGGTATTTGATTGTCATCCTGAGCAAAATTTAATTCGTTGTCAGACCACTCATTAGCTAATGAGAGAGCACCACCTGTTCCATGAAAACTCGCTGATCGTAGTACAGAATTATCGTGACTGAAAGAATATTAGCAATTTTTCAAAAATAATATTTAAATATAGCAAATATTTTACAATGGAGTGAACACTCACTTTCCTGTACTATCTTCTGTACTGTGATGTTTTTTTGTATTATCTATTAATTTTTTTCTACCTTCAGCAGCTGCTTTCATTGGATCGTAACTTTTTCTTCTTTTCCAATTCTGAAACTCTACTTCTTTCGATGTTAACGTTGAATTACTTCTACCAGATTTCTGATCTTTATTTACTCTCTGATTGGGTCGTTGCGTAACCGCAGTATGCTAAACATAATTTCAAAATCTCAGATATAAATTGATGAAATTCATATATGTATAAGTTTTTCAGCAATACTTACATGTGCTGATTTTGGTACCCGTATACTAAGTCTGGTACTATCAGTCCTCGACAACGACACAGCCCTAGGTTTTATAGGTTCCGATCTTTTTATAGGTTCCTTACTATGCGTGCTAACATTAGTCGCACGACTTCGATGGAAATTCTGTTGTTTATTTGTTGAAGGTACTGATTTCACCTCGTTCTGTGCTTTTCTGCGCCTCTCTTCTGGAGTAGTATTCGGTGTTGTATCAGACTCACAATTTAATCTATGGAATTACATGCATTATTTATAATAGTCTATTTCTTGTGTATGCTATATTATTCGAAAGTACCTCGCTCTCCTTATGCTGAAAGCCCGATTCAACTTAATTCCAGAAGATGCCGCTGGTAAAGATGATTTTACTTGCTGTTCACCTGTCTCGCTGCTACTATCGGAAGCAACCAGACATCTTCCTCCAGGAGATGTTCTATCGACGTCACTGCTGTTAAAGCTACTTCGGCGCGAGGACTGACTCTGAGATTTTATACTTCTAATGTTCGCATTACTGCACGATCTTTGGATGCTTAAATTACGTTGAAGATTTGGACTATTTTGTAGAACACTGTTCGTTTTTGGTAGTAAATCTTTGTTATTAAAACCAATGGTTCCTTCGTGGTAACTTGCTGTACTATTAGATTTTCTTAACATGTATGGACTAGAAGGAAGAAAAAGTTATAATACTTTGTAAACGGAGTAGTTTTTATCCTCTTTCCATCTGCTTACCTGTTCTCAACGCAAGTGAAATATCCGATATTTTTAGCTTGCGGAGAAGATTTTGTTAAGTGCTTAGTCCTTTCTAGCACAGGCGAATTAACGATTTTTGCAACTGTCTTACGAGTTACGATCGGGCTATTAGTTAATTTTGGCGTAGATGGTCTTAGATGGCTTAAAACAGGGCTAGTTGTGTATTTAGCTTCATCGTCTTGATAATACTTCATACTACTACTCCTGGACGTATTGGACTCGGTTGGGTCGGATGTATATTCTCTCCTTGAAGAACAAAACGATATATATAGCGACAATTTTCAATCATTGGATTCTAATTCAATTTCTATATGCAATAATAATATTAATACCTGTCCAAGGAACTACTTCGCTTTCCTAAATGAAGGGAAGCAAAATCTTTGGACGGACTACTTAATTCTGCATTACCATCGTCAGTCTTAGATTTGTTTGAACTTAAGTATTTACGAAGACTTCTTCTGTTCTCGCTGACATTAACTCTTCTAAAGAGAGATTCGGATAAACTTCCTCGTCTTGCTAATGCACCATGCACAGGTGTCCGTTGTGAACTGTGTGGAGGGGTGTTGTAACTGTTGCTGGTGTCATCATCAGATTCCCCACCGGAATCAATAAGTATGTGTTGGTTTGACATTAATCCAATTCGTTCCTTTATTCGTAAGTATGACTCTGGGTCTAAACTGCTGTCACTTTGTTCCTAAGAATAATGTAATAATATTTAGAGAAGCTTAGGGACCTTCAAATCTAGGTAACAGAAACATACATTACGACTACGAGAAAGTCTTTGAGATCTAGTATGTATAGGAGACGGTATTTTAGAAGGACTTAGTGGAGGAGTGCGTCCAGTTGGTCCACCTATCACTGGTGGAAGAGAATTATGTTCTGCTACTTGAGAAGCCCATTCTGATATCCATGTATTGTTATCCCTCGAAGCACTCATCTACAAATTAATATATTTTTAATTGTTATTCAGAAACAGTTATTATATTTGTATAGAATTATTAAGTAAGTAATAAATATTTAATGTTTGAGTTCATTTACTTTAAAGCTATGAACGCATGCTTCATTGCTTTCATCTTCAGTGAAAACACCAACATTGAATACTTTGTCGATATCCATACGTGCTTTTTCTTCATCAGTGTAATCTTTATGTATTGTATATGTCCCTGCTTCACTAACTTCACCATCAGATCCTGCATCAATATTGCTAACATTGAAAGTATCTATGTTGGTCTCAGTTGTCACATCTGGATTTACTTCTACTATATACTTCACACTAGATAAATTATGTTCCTTCATGCTAATACTTTTCTTCCTAGCATAACTGATATTTGAAACTTTTTCATTGTCAGACGAATGTTCATAGTCATCTTCTTGGTCTATGTTTTTTGTATACTGCTTCTCGCTAGCAGTATCGTCGTAATTATTAGACTGAATTCGGCTTAAGTCATTTATAGTGGCAGACTTTTGAGGTCCCCAATATGTTGTTGTATTTGTTCTCTCGGAATAAGAAAGTTCTAAAGAATGGTTTTTGTGGGAAAGTTTACTATGTTTTGATTGTTCAAATGACCTAGTCATTGTGTCTTCTTTTGAATTTTGAAAATTCGTTACTTTTGCATTAGACTCGGATTTTTTCGCAGCACTGGATGATTTTAAAAATGATCTTGAACCTAAAAAAAAAATATATTACGATCATAAAAAATATTTTTTACAAACATAAGATACAAACGTAAAATTTAGGAAAGAATATCAATTGTTAATGTTAATGTATAAGTGTTATAGCCACAACTTGTCAATTAAATATAATTGAAGGTTTTAATACGAATGTAATATTAGAGACTTAAATGTGTCAACAGCCTACATACTGAAAATATACTGGAGAAACATGAGAAGAATATTAAAAGGTATAGTACAGGTGACTTCACCATGACTCATACACTACAGGTATAGTCATCCATTACACAGTATTCAGCTCTTGAAAAGGAAATGGTCTCAAATGATTTAAAAAACAGTCAAGCATTATTTTGAATAATAAAAACTCAACACATGTTTACCAAATGAAATTATTCGTTATGCTAGCAGTTAGATGTGTTTAACTATTTTTGTAGCAAAATCCAACTTTTCGTTTTAACAATATTTTCAATTAAACATCTATCATTTAAAGAGAACCAAATTAAAAAAAGAAACTCCAATAGTTAAATTTAAAAGAATTAAGTTACCTAGCTGCTTTAATTTTTCTGACAATTGATCTGTTTTTCTTTTTGTATCATCTTCACTGCTAAAATATCCCTCAGAATGTGTACTAGAAACTTTCTGTTTTTGCACTGAATTTGAAGAAAATGATGTACCACTTTTTCTTGGGTTAATTTCTACCTGAAAATTTAATTCCCAGTTTAGTTACATTGTGCAGTGAATTTTAGGTTTCCATTTCCACAGACAATGTTTATCTATTTTTTAATAGCTTGGATTAATGTTTTAAATGCAGCTTTTATTCAGATTTAAGAACCTACCTTTGAAGTGGAAAGATTTCTTTTATGCCTGGCATTATACCTTTCGAATAGATTTTGATATTTTGTGGTGTCCACCCCTTTATTGCCAAAATCAATTGTAAAAGCTAATGGAGCTTGAGATACATGACTATCTGTAGAATTTTGTGATGTTAATTCTGGTTTCTGATCCTTACAGTCATTCTTTAGAAGCTTCCTAGACTCAGACAAATCTTCCTTTTTATTTTCTAAATCGTCCTCCCCTTTTTTATTTTCTAATACTCGATTATCGGTTAATTCGTTCGCGTAAACCTCAGGATCGTCATGTTGTGCGTATAGAATGGTTCGATCGCATTTGTGGTTGTTAATTGTTTTACTATCAAGGGACGAATAAGGATCCTGGAGATCTTGTACGTTTTCGTTGTTCTCATGACGAACGCCGTCCTTCAATTCCGTCGAATTGCTTGCCGAAAGTTGAGTGTCAACCTCTTTGGACATGCTCTTGTCTACTTCCATATTCACAGCCATTGAACATTCTAATTTTAAACATCCGTAACTAGAATGCTCTGGTTCTCTACGACACTACTATCTATTACAATTAATTCGTAAATGCCACTCCTATAATTACATTTCACTGGTTGACGGTAACGTCATACAAAATCCAATATAGTACAAAATTTCTCTGACACATCGACACAGGTGCGTCTATCGTACGCCATTGACGGCAAAAAGTGTCAACATTCACGATTACCAGTGCAAAGGTAGGAAATGTTCCTAACTTCAATTCTAAAGCACCTGCAACATTGTAATGCGAATTAATATAAATGATAAGTCGATTATGAAAGAAAAAAACAAATATTATGACATAAAATCTATTTTAATTAATCACCAAATAACGTCAGTTAGTATGTTATTGTACATACAATTTATAATCAGGAATGAAAATAATGATTTAATTTTGAAAGTTCAATTGCTGAACATCTTTTTGTTCATCATAGACTTTATTTGTACACCTGATTCGTGATGTTACCCCTGTTCACACCTGTCATTTATGAATGCTGCGAAAATATGTACGCAAAAAAATTACATATTTTTTCAACCCTAATTTGGAAAATATCTTATGTTATTTATGTCACGGAACATTGTGCCAATAGAAGAGATGAGAGTGCTTTTCCTTACATTCACAAGGTGCACTAAAGACGCAACCTCAAGGATTACATTTGAAAACCAGTGTCCAGGGCGCATGCGTCCGTAAGTGTACACGTTTCGAACGGAGGTGCGCATGGTTTATTAGTATCATGGCGGTAGAATATAACGGCAAGAAATGAATTACAAAAATTTAAAAAATTTCAAATCCGATGCGATACGTTTTCCCGTTGTCCGATTAATTTCAGATTTTGCATAGATTATTTTTTTACGTAATGGTATATCAGAGAAGTGGCGAAAAAAATTCGATGATCGAAAAATAATGTCCATTCGACTGTGGAGGTTCTGTATAATTAAACAAGACAATTTAAATATTTCTACTCAACACTTGAATTACTCGTTGGTAGCAAACAGTAATAATTGAATCTATATATAGTACAAAGTGGCAGAATCTTCGTTAACATAATCGATAAACGTGGCAATATTAACAACTTTCGACAAAGTAGGAAACGTTTATCTACATCCACCACAAATCTAATTTCATTCATGTAAATATGTTAGTTCGAGGGATCCGTAGAACGTAAGTATGATTTCAAATACTAATATCCGCTCTAATGAATTTACTTATTGAAAATTTTGTCATTGATCGGCGGTCTGCCGTTACCCTAATTAACTCGGCGCGGGGATAATCCTCAACCGTCACTTTGACTTTTCTGAATTCATGACTTGGGTTACCGGAATATTTGCGAGTTATTGCGAGTGTACGTGAATATTTGTGGCTACTGTTTTGAGGAACAAATTTCTCGTATGCAATCTTTCCTTCCTTTTTTAACATAAAGAAACCTTAGAACATATATATTCTAGGAAAAAACAGTAATTATCTAAAATTTCAGAAGGACATGAATTCTGAGACTTCGATCAAAAAATTTTTAGGTGAGAGTTTCGTGTCTCGTAACATTTTATGGTACAACAGTAGAGCAGGAAGCAGTCCTCTCGTAGAGCGTCGCTGACACTCTGTGTTGTGAGTTCGAAGAAGTAATGTGTGGCGTAGTGAACGCTACTCTCGATCGGCGTTGATATTTAACGTTTTCGGTTCTACGCGGTCTTCCTAGTTTATTGTATCTTGCATGACGTTAGATTTGTCTTTGTCAGGAGGGCGTGCAATTTTCACGATCTCCGTACGGTTATCTGCGTGACGATGCCAAAGAGGAAGAATCAAGCTCTCATAGATTCTGACAGTAGTGGCAGTGCGTCGGAAAGTGGCTCGGATTTAGAAAATGTAAATGATATAACCTTACATAAAAATCTCGTGTTGCATATCGGCTATACTGCATTTTGAAATCACTTTTCGCTTGTCAGGAGCTGAGCAGCGCGATATTAATAGTAACTTTATTTATGTTGAACTGACTTCATATTGTTGATATCAATTATTGTCAACGATATACGAATGAAAATTATTTTACATAACCTGTTATACTGCTAGCGGATACTCATTCAAATTTTTGTATGTAGATTAGATTTTTATTTAATTTTAAGAAGCAATGCACATTTTTAAATATAGATGGTCTGTGCTAAAAGAAATATTACTAAATGAAGTGCGAAGTTTGTGTACATATATACTGTTGAAAATAGGGATTAAACAACTATATAGTTCTCGTATTAATCGATTAATTGAATTACAATGTAGTTACGAATTATTTTATTTTCGTATCTATACTTTTCATATCTATATTTCGTGTCTACTATATGTTGGAAATGTACACAATATGTAGCTAAATGTGCAATAGATTTGTTTTATAATAGATATTATTTAATATATATAATTAAACATCTTTTATTTGGATTAGGACTTGTTGTCACTTGCTAAAAAGAAGAAAGGCAAAAGTCAAGATGACTCTCAATCGAATGAAGACACAGGAACTAACAAGAAGGATAACAAGCACGATTCAGATACATCGGATTCTGATGACGACTGGGGTGCAAAGGCTGGTAAAAATAAGAAAAAGAAAGTGCCAACTAAAAGAAATAAACGAAAGATGACAAAATCTAGTAGCGAAGAAAGTGCTGGTGAGAAAGAGCCTGAGAAAGTTTCTGAACCAGAGGAAGGTAATTTTGAAAATTTAAATTAAATAACTAGATAACTTAATGTCCATGATGCTAAGTAATCGTATTCACAGGTGAGGTTTCAGACTCGGATGCCAGTGTGTCTGATTCCAGTCAAGAAGAATTTAATGATGGCTATGATGACAAATTGATGGGAGATGCTGAAGACCAAGCCAGACTTGCTCAAATGACGGAGAAAGAACGTGAACAGGAAATCTTTAAACGTATAGAACAACGAGAAATAATGAAAACAAGATTTGAAATTGAAAAGAAACTGAGAATGGCCAAGAAGCAGGAATTGAAAAAACAAAAAGAATCAAGAAAGAAGGAAAAGAGTGCAGAAGAGAAAAAAGTAGATAGAGCTCCAGATCCTAAAGAAAGGAGTAAAGATCGTAAGAAAACAATAGAAGAAAAGCAAGATAAAAAGTTCCATGCAATGTCTCTCTTGAAAGCAAGAAGGGAAGAGAAAAAAGAAAGAGGTATAGTAATTTATACATTGTAAGTGATTTTAAAAATTATCTTCACTTTATCATTCTTTATTAGAGGAAAAAGAGAAACAAAGGATAGAGCAACAGCAACAACAATCAAAGGACATTGAAGAAGAAGAATTAGAAGACGATCACAAAGGTGGAAACAAAACAAAACTCAAGGCATCTGATATTTATTCAGATGACAGTGGTTCATCGGATAGCGGAGAAGATGAAGAAGCCCCTAAACCATCGTCTCACCGTAGATCATCTTCAAGCGATAGTAGAGAATCTGATTCCGATAACGATAAAAAGTCCGTAAATCCATTTTTAAGTGAATAGTCCATACTTTAATGATGCTCATTATGCTTTTATAATTTTCTAGATCTGTCACTAGTAATAAGGCCAAACCGAAGAAACCAATATATGTTAGTACCAAGGAAGATCTCAACAAAATTAGATTATCACGTCACAAAATGGAGAGATTTGTACATTTACCTTTCTTTGATAGAGTAGTGCAAGGTTGCTTTGTTAGAATTGGAATTGGAAATAATAACGGGAAACCCGTCTACAGAGTAGCCGAAATTAGCGGAGTTTGTGAAACAGGAAAGATTTATCAACTCGGTGGTACTAGAACAAATAAAGGCTTGAAGTTGAGGCACGGAGCTCAGGAACGCGTCTTTAGATTAGAATTCGTGTCAAATCAAGAATTCACAGAGTCTGAATTCTTCAAGTGGAAAGAAACCTGTGCTTTGCAAGGAATATCCATGCCCACATTCGAAGAAGTTGATCAAAAATTAAAAGATATCAAGGAAGCTTTAGTTTATGAATTTAAAGAAGAAGATATAGAGAAAATAGTGCGAGAAAAGGAAAGATTTAAACAAAATCCATATAATTATGCAATGAAGAAAGCACAACTTATGCGGGAAAGAGATGCAGCTAATTGTAGAGGAGACGACGAGACTGCTAGTCGACTGAATCAAGAATTAAGTGAGCTTGAAGAACGTGCCTCAGAGCTTGATAAAATGCGCACTGCTACAATATCTAGTATATCTTATATTAACGATCGTAATCGGAAGAAAAATGTAGAAGAAGCGGAAAAAGCTATTATGGTAAGTAAAAATATTTGATGTTGTCTTACGAAAGTATTTAAATTTGATGAGTATTTAGAAGTGATGTATATTTCTATTGCTGCAGGAAGAAATTAAAGCTAATAAAGGTAAAAAGGTAGATGATCCATTTACTAGACGTAGCACAAAGCCAAGAATGGTTTACAAACCCGAAGATGAGGATGTATCAACGGCAGCTCCAGTAACTGACAAAACTGCCCCTCAACAAGCTGACACTGTATCATCAACTAACGAAAAAGAAAATGGACAGGAAACAAAGAAAAAACAAAGTACCGAAGACCTATTCAATGCTCACGATTTTGACATTACAATAGATTTGGAAGTACCAATCCCGAGTAAGTTGTGTATTATCAAATTTTTCTCTTTAAAAATATGTAATGTAAATTTTTATACAATATGTCTCTTTTTTTAGATAATCCTGTTAGTGTATTGCCGAAGCCTATTAGCAATATTAAAGACACAGGACCTCGGCGATCGCTAAATTTAGAAGATTATAAGAAAAAACGAGGACTTATCTAACGTTCTATTAGGTTTAGAAATCAAAAAGATATTTCAAGAATAAGTTCTAAACGTAATCATGTAGTTATGAAACTATACACATTGGTTCTTGGATATTCTGATTAATTGTAAAACCAAGGACAGAATCCTGTGTCAGTTGACTGAGAAACTAATTTACGTATAGTTCTCATATGACGTTACTGTTTTGTTATATTGACTTCTTCTTTTCAAAAAGATATAGGTGGTTCCTACCATATAGTTATTATACTCGCGTGATCATAGTTGTTGCATTCTGTATGAAGAATGCATCTCATTATTCGTAAAGGTATGTTTTACATCTTAAAGAACACTGTTATAAGTACTTAAAAAAAGTATTATGATTTGATTTATTTAAGAACTTTGTTATTGCATTTGTTCCCCTCTATCGGTAATGCGACTTTTTTATCTTTCACTGAAAATATAAATATTTTCCATCTTCCTGAAAGAAGAGTAAAAACATTAGAACGTAGGGCTATTTATATCTCGATAAAAAATAATGGCGAACAAACAGTTCAAGGAACGAAAATCAAGCTTATAGATACACTAATTATAATTTACATATATTATTACATGATCTTTTTTGTGTTCTGTACGATAAAATAAATATTAGTATGCGACCACCTTAAAAAACTAGATAAACATTTAGACAAATATTAGATAAACATCAACAGAGCTATTAATTATGTATACAATTATTCGTTACTCGATATCAGAACATTACAAAAATATATTAACCATATTTTTTTATTCTTCTGCAGTGTTTGTCGAATGTCAATTACACTGCGAATTACTGCCAATATAATCTGGCTATGAAAGCTTCAACATGTGTTTTACAAAAGAAATTTGTACATATTCTCTAAAGGATTTAAATAATTTAATGGCTAAATTCATATATATATATATATTGCTCTACAAATAATGACAAAAAATATTTTTAGATGTATACTTTTCTTTCGTCTAAGTTAAACAAGTAATTATTGTTAACCTCATCCTATCAAAATAGGTAAATACTATATAAATTATATTATGCTAGTGATTTTTACTGATATCTACAGAGTATTAAGTATCGTTTACTGTATTCCATCTGTCCATTAGATAATTCTTTTTACTCGTAATCATGGATATAATATCTTGAATAAATAAAGTTTCATACTTTACATTAAAAAGATGCATTCTTTAATTACATATATTTATTCAGATACTAGAATGGCCGAAAAATTTATATTTGTCCGATGACAAGTAACATTAGTGTGAAATTTTATTTATTCAATATGTCAAAACTTGTTTAGTATGACAATTTCCTGATATCATACGTGCTTATACGTATATTAATATAGAGTGCTGATTAGAATGTATTGTCAAAATGCAGCATGTATTTATCAATATCCACAAATTTGCCAAAATTGTACATATATGTATTTAAGCAGTATACTATTAAAAAATTGTAGAATAATTAATACTTTCATTTACATAAATGAAACTTTATGGTTTATTTTTTATAGAAGTTTAGAATTCAGTAGATTATTTTCAAAATGAATTGAATTTTATAAAGACTTATATATAATACTCAGTTTTTATATTAATGTGTTGTAAATATAATATACATTATTTTAAACTAGCTTATTTTATTTGTAAGTCCATAACTTTTTTTGTCCTATTTGATATTGTATATTACTATGCGTTAACAAAATTACTTAATAATTCTGACATAAAAGAACTCAACGAATTGTATTAAAAAAAAATCTTTTTATTGTATTAAATGCAAATGTAAGATGTACAATGATACACGATTACATGTTACTATTTAAAGATATAACTATCTTGTATTTCACATCTATGCAGAAATAATATTTAATCATATTTTGTTACATGTAAGGTGAAATATATCCATGTAAATACTTTAATCTGACTTTTAATTTTTCAAATTCAGAATCATAGGAATGTAATAAAAATGTGCAAAATATCTAAACATCGGAAACTAATTCTAAATATAAAGACTATAACTGTATTCCAACATGAAGTCAATTTAATAATGTAAAGGAATCTGAAACGAAATTCGTTTGCAATTTCCATTTAAGGGAAAATCAGATACTTGTACATACTTGTAACAGTATGTGTCGTTTTATCTACAGTGCGTAAACAATCATCGAATAACCGAGATTGTCCTGTCGCAATTCGACATTTTTTGAAACTGCCAAACTACGTTGCGCGTCGTGCGCACGCAAATTATACTACTTGCGCACAGAACGTCGCGCGACGTCTGTATGCGGTCGCTTGCATGCCGCTGCCCATATAAGGTAATTTCCCCACGTCCCTCGCGATGATTGGCCAATTTGACCGGCAGCTCTATCGATGATTAATTCTCGTAAATTACATGTCATTGTTACACGATTCGATGACACGACCACCTCAATACTCGAAGAATCCTATCAATTCACCGTAATCTCAAGCCGGACCGGAAATAAATCGTTTTTTAGCTGAAACTAAAAGCTGTGCGTGCAACCGGCATAAGCGCGCCGTACAACGCTTGCGCATTGGAACTGTCCTGCCGGTTTGAAAACAAAATCTACTTTGAAACGATGTTGATTCGTTGACTTGTTGTGAAAAAAGAATAGAAAAGTTGAGATAACACTGTCTCCTAACAAATTTTCAGGCGAAAAGCCCGTTTGAAATAAGCCAGGAATATTCGTTAGTTACAGGCTGGCCAATCAAGACTGAGTTAATCAGAAGTGCGCGCGCGCAGGCGTAGGGATACAGGATTCGCAGAAAGCTGGCTGCGAGAGGAGCCTCCCTTCCCGTTCGTTCGTTCGTTCGTTCGTGAGCCGCGACCCCCGCGACTGGACACTGCACCTATCCAGTTCCACCAGAACCGAGGCTCTCGCGAAAGTGTAGGTTAAAGTGCTTGTTTACGTGATTTTCCTCACCGGCTACGATATCACGAAATGGTAAATATTCTACTGTGCATGCATCCGTCTTCCGAAAAATGTCAACGATCCCTATGGGGAAAACCGGTACGGCACAAGGGCCACTTTGTGGTTATGGCCGAAGCAGACGCGCCGGTCGCCATTTCTGTCCCGGCAATACGCCGCGAGAACGATCGCTTTCTTCCTTCGGCTACGCCGATCCGCTGATTTTCTTCGCCGACGATCTGCTCGTTCCGCGTGTGCTATCGATTTTCACGCGTTTTACGGACAGATCAACGGGAACTCGATACTTCTCTCGCTTAGGTGAGATTTTAACATGCCAATCGCGATATTCGTCGCTTCCAGGAAACGGATGATTCATTTCCAGCTTCGCGATATCGACAGTCCCAGACTGGGAACGGAATAACTGTGATCTTAGTGACGAAAAAAATATTCCATACCGTCGACTAAAATATCGCTGTTTTTGTTGGAATGCATTGAATCGCATGGTAATCCTTCTCGTCGAAATTCTTGCGGTCGGTCATAATATTTAATTACAACTATCGGGAAAATCATTCGTTTCATGGGAGCAACGTTTTCCCAGTTTAATTGTAATACTCCAAACGATTCATCGTGCCATTTCCCTGTGCCACATGCTTCGGATCAGTGTAAACTGTTCAATGTAATCGAAACTTCGCAATTGGTTTCGCACGGATTGAAATAACACTTTCGCATAATTTAACTGCCGTTGAATAAATTTCGAAAAACCTGTTTCAATTTCGTCCTGTACGGTTTCGCATTGATTTCGTGTAGTCGACGTTGCAAAAATGTACTCGAACGCTGTTATCATCGTGCGATTTCGTCACGGGCACTAATATTTCGCGAATTTCCGTCCGAATTGCCAAAAATTTATATAACGAACATAAGTTAATGCCAAATCGGACGATCCAATGACCGTGGACGACGTTAAAATATCGAACTCCATTATCGATCACCTGCTGCCTTCTTTCAACCGCATCCATGTATTTTATCTTTTCGAATTTCATTTATCGTTTTACTACTTATACTTTCCTCTTCGATTCTATGTTAAAATCGAAATTGTGATAACACAGTTGCATAAATGCAAGATAAATTTATATAAAGAACTAATACCATGACTTATTTCTACGAAAGCGTATCAATTGCACTGTGGAATCAGTGTGTTTTTCCAGTTGTTTATCAGTGTTTTATCTAGTTTATCTGTCAGTTACAATTATCGTTAATGTTACGCTGCTTTTTCGCAAGTATTTACCTACAATTATTTTAGCTTTTACAAATAAAATCCAACACGTTACGATTTTCATATAAATTTCTGGCGTCGCTTAACGATTAAAAATTCCACAGCGACTCCTTCCATAGACGACGCGTCAGTCGAAGTTCCGGAAGAATTAATTATGTAGTCGCGTTCCGTTTCCGGCAAATTGGCGACAGAAATTTAACCATGTGAAACTGGCGCAAGCAATAGCCGCCGTTCACCAAATAACTTCTAAATATTTAGCCTAGCTACTGATAGATGCTTTATCCTTGGTAATGAAGAGTTGGGTTTTCTTGTAAAACTAACCCTCCGCCCTCTTCTTGTTTAGCCTCGAGGATGACAGTGAACTACAAGAGAAGTTCTGGTAGAGAGGGAAAAATTCAATGAGCCCGTAAGGAGGTCGGTTCTTGCAGGCCAGTGACTCTCAAAGTTCACTGACGCCTTCGTAAATGTGGTGAATAAGCTGATTATCCTCGACATTGTGATGGTCAATCTTATTCGTTGGACTTTTCTATTCATATAATCATGTATAATTTTTTTCTTTCGTCGTATTGGTCAAACAATTTACAATTTGTACTCCTCCTGAATTTTTCTCACTCTGCTATTTCTGATCCTTAAAATGTTTAATCTACAATCTTAAATGGGGGCCGAAACAAATTTTTGGAGCAATCACGTATTACATATATTCCTATTAGTCATCGATATATTTTACGCGAATTTCGATAAACGTGGTCAAAAGCAGAAGGTGTCTATGTATCACATGACAGAGGTGGAACACCGGTCGCTCTCTTTTTTATTAACCGCTGAGCGATAGAGTATGAAACCGTACATGTAAACGACCAGTTTACTCGGCAGTCAAACAGCCGACCATGTCGCTCCTTGTCGGTGAATCATCTTCCGTTTGACCTTGTGCCACACACAAGAGACGTTTACAACAACGCCCTAGAGGGAGCCAAGTCTGGCCCTAACCGGCATCCCCCGTCGTGCCAGAATATCGACCGAGGAATTGCATCCTCCATACACTGGCTATCCTCCAACCACGTTACACTTTTCAACGGACCCTTTTGCACCCTGATCGACCCCTTACACGTTTGCTGTTTTATACCTGCGAACATCTAATCATACATAGAAATATATTCCCCTTCAATATGATTACTGTACTGCTGATCTCTAAACAGAATCCTATTATTGTACGTCAGTTTATGAAAATTAAATAAAAAAAGAAAGATATCTTTTGATAAATATGAGATCACATGTCATAAATACATGAAAATTTACAGTTTAATCGTTATCAATCGTGCAAATATTCTACTTTATTGAACGATATGTTCATATTGGAAACGCATTTTCTGGAATCAGCTTATTGACTTGTAGAAATCAGATGTTATTTTATTTGACTGTACTTTAATTTAAAAAAATTATTCAGAATCATTCCTTCATCTCTTAAACGATCTTTTCAATAAATAAGTTGTTCAAGTGCGTTTAAACTGGCAAAAGATCCGCTCTTCCTTTAAATATCGAATTACGTTCTCGACGACTAATTTTAGCGGTTTTGCAATTCCTTGTTTACAGCAACGGATCCTTGTTCCTTCCTTATGTTTGTCAATACTGTGAACCATATTTTCTTACAGATCAAATAGACTTTTTCGATTCGAAAGCGTGTTGATCCTAGACGAAAGCTGTCCAAAAATAGCTATCCCACTTCGAACTTTTCACTCTGTGCGTGTCGCGCATCTGTAGCGTTTCTTCCCCTCTCCTTCAACCCCTCTCTCACTCTTTCTCCCTCCGCCCCTCTCTCTTTCTAACTGGTTCGCATAAACGCATGCAGAACACAGCATATCGCATCTCTCTCCCCTAGAATCTTCGTAGCGAGTGCGTCGTGTCATGGTCGTATTTCACGAATGTTCACAGAGTGGCAGAAAGACATAATCGAATGGTTCTCTCTGTACTGTGTGGCACGTGCCCACAGGCAACGGATAACTTTAGAAATGGACGTTGGATCTGTTTTAGCATCGGATTCATGCGTGGGAAGACTTTATTTCGGTACGTCCCCCACGTTTGCCCGCGAAATAAGCTTAAACGGCCAGACTAGCCGACGTTAGTGCAATACTGATAGCGTTGATACTGGCACTGCCCTCCTCGTGAGCCAACGATGGCAATGTATCTGAATATAGGAAGATGTCTAACGGCCCCGTAAATCTTTGCCGTAATGTACCAAAAGGGGAATCTCACTTATCGACACAAAGGGTGGAAAAATTCTCGGCGCCCTTTGATCTTTGACGAGGTGTGAACTGTTTGTTGGTGAACCACTGGCAGTCGAGTACAGCGATTATTTTGTATACACCAATTCTGTGTCCACTTAAATGTACCATCATTAAAATATAAACCTCTATCCTAATATGATGATAACACGTTACATGAATCGAATGATGAGTTTCAAATTACTCATCGCGATATCGATTAAAACGTGTGCAATTAAGTTTTATAAACAAACCGTTCATCGAGCTATTACGCAACGTATTGTGACTTGGTACTTATGATTTGTCTTCGCTGACAATGGTCGCATGTAAAACGCGTTTTGTATAGTTTCTGTCGTCGTAAACTTGATTAATTTTCTGTTTGTTTAGGCATCTGGAGTAACTGTGGCCGACGTTTGTAAGACAACGTACGAGGAGATTAAAAAAGACAAAAAACATCGATATGTAATCTTTTACATTAAGGACGAGAAGCAAATCGATGTTGAAGTGATCGGACCTCGCGATGCCGCTTACGATGCCTTCCTTGAGGATTTGCAAAAGTGTGGCAGCGGAGAATGCCGTTACGGTCTTTTCGACTTTGAATACACTCATCAGTGTCAGGGTACATCCGAGGTAATGATTCTACAATTTTTTTTTAATAATTAATTCATTTCCTGGCTTTTAAATAGGGTAAATATTCAAACGGTGATTGTTTTATTTTCCAGGCTTCCAAGAAACAAAAATTATTCTTGATGTCGTGGTGTCCCGACACGGCCAAAGTTAAGAAGAAGATGTTGTACTCGAGTTCTTTTGATGCTTTGAAAAAATCTTTAGTCGGTGTGCAAAAGTACATACAAGCAACAGACCTTTCAGAGGCTTCTGAAGAAGCTGTGGAAGAGAAGCTCCGAGCCACTGACAGGAATTAGGAGTATATCAGCGGAATCCAAAATTAATAATATTAAACGAGAGAAATCAAGTGAAAAACAATACGCAAACTCCCTTCCCCAAAAATAATGCTCTGTACCGTCGCTGCGTCGAAGGTTCATGTTTTTACACATTTTTCACTTTTAAACGGAAACGATTACCAAGTATTTGCGCTACATGTATTAGTCATTGGGGAGCGTAAACATTAGCAGAAAAAAGAACGTAAAAGGAAAAAGCAGAAAAACTATATAAAGAAAAAAAATCACTTTTCATACTGCGAAACGTGTGAATCTGTCTGATATAATATTAATATTATACTATTATTATAATTATAAGAATAACTTGTAAAAGAATAACAGTTTACAACCAGTCAGGCAGTAAGATTGAAAGCATTACACTTTTGTCATCGGCTGTATAATGTTTAAATTAAATTCATTTCATAATGACTTCACGTGAAACCTCGTTAGTAAGTCCCACATTTTCCTAATATTGCGTGAAATTCTATTATTTTATTTGTTATTAAAAAAGAAACTGAAGAAACGTATTATTAGCGATATTGTTTGTACATGATAAGTTTATCATTTTATACGCAAAATAAATTTTGCTTCAATTATTTTCTACAATCTTTATATTAAGTTTTCGAAGACCGATTCGATTATGGTCATTTTTTGTTAACACGATTGATTTAAAAATGTTTTGCATTCATTATTAGAACCATAACTTAACAAAAGTTTCATTTTTATTACCACTTGGAGAATAGTAAATTGTATTGAGTCTTTATACTTGTACCTACGTATATTATACAACTTTATTAAGTTCCAAAAAGTTTAGTAAAGTTTTTCATATTTTTTCGGTATTTCCTCTCAATTTGAATATTTGTTATTAATTTAAACTACATACTTTTATGATGTAGGAGATCTAAATAAATATTTAAAAGTTGACGTAGCTGTGACGTACTCATGAATGCATAATTATAATTTTCCGTAAAAAAATCTATCATAAAAGAAAGAAATGAAAAATGCGGCTAGTTTATTAAGAAATATTTTACTGTTTTCTTTTATTACATTTTTTAAAATGAAATAGCAATTGACACTGGAATAATAAATGTGTTATAAATATTTGATTGCAAAAGCAAATACTTAATGGTAATATGAATATACACACTGCAAGCTGCACTCTAGTGTGAAAAGTATGTATAGTATTTTTGTT
Organism: Augochlora pura; assembly: GCF_028453695.1. Lineage (NCBI taxonomy): Eukaryota > Metazoa > Arthropoda > Insecta > Hymenoptera > Halictidae > Augochlora > Augochlora pura. Next base: position 6,689,466 of record NC_135781.1, on the reverse strand, counting down.
GAAATGTTCGCTTTTATTGCAATTTACATAACTGAAAATTCAAAAGAAGTTGTTTTTTTAATTACATCATAAATATTTTGTCACGTTTTTAATTGAATATTTTACTCTGAATTTCCAAATATGAATGGATATATCTTTTCTAGTCATAAATTATAATAAATTAACTTGGAGTATATCTATGTTCTATTTTTATGTTTTTACCGCAACAATAAATTACAGAAGAGATAATTTAGTAAAACTATGATTGTGACTACTCTATGTGTGACGTACATAGTTCATGGTAAGAGAAGGCGTGCACTGTGCACAATACACTGCAGCCGTATGGCGATGTATCAATTTGACACTGTGAAATGATATTCAAGTTGTTATTATCATTATAATGGTATACAAAACGTTATTATGACTCCAGACATGGTAAAAAGAAATGTAAGCCGATAAATAAGCTAGGCGCTTTTTTGTACGCATCGCATCGAGCCGTTAACAAGGTAATTCAATATGACATTGGTAACATTTCTATGCTATCATTTCTAGCAGCCGCAATTATTTATTGATGTCAGTATGAAATTACGTATTTTAATGTGACAGGATATCTTTTAAAAAAATTTTGTTTAAATTATTATTCATATTACACATGGTTTAATTATATTGTTATACAAACAGCATTTGCCATGACAACACCCATGTGTGAAGATGGTGGTCCCTTAAGAGAGTGGGCACCCCTTGCTTTACTCTTACAACAAATACCTGCCAAGATTCAAAATGGGTTATTTATGCATAATATTAATTTCACATGTATTGGTGCGCTAGCTGAATTTATTGCAATCGGGACAAATCATGGAATCGTTTATTGGTATAACCGGGAGAATCAAGATCTTCAAAAACTGCAATGCGAGGTATACTTGAATACAGCCTTTAGAATTACTAGACGAATTTATATTGACACAAAATTGTATTTTTCAATCAGAATATAAACTCAAAAATCACTTGTATACAAGTAATATCAAGTGTGGACTATATGGTTGCTGCTGGTAATGAACACGGTGTTGTAACAGTATTTCAAATACCCAAAAATCCTCCAGATTCATTACCAGATAACTTGAAACCAAAACAAAAGAAACAGGTGGAAAGATGTAGTATTAGCGGTTTGCACAACAGTGCAATAACAACAGTTGAGTGGTCCAAGAATGGCATGAAGTTGTTCAGTGGAGATCAGGATGGTTTAGTGGTATTGACTGAAATTGATTTTTATATGGTATGTTACAAAATATAGGTATTAAAATACATATTTATAAGTAAATATATGTATATAAACAGATAAATCATGTTGTTAATGAAAATGTTTACTAGCATTTGACAAAGTCATCTGATTTGCTTAATGAAAAATATCCAGTGGTACAACTGTGTTATAAAGAAGGTTTATTGCTGGTTTCAACAACACTCCGTACAATACTAGTAGACAGAAATAAGAATGGAAAAATAAAGCAAGTTGGCCAGACAGAGCGTAAAACGTTAATATCAAAATTTCAGTAAATAATTCATAAAGTTGCTATAATACAATTTTTGTAATAATTTCATATTGTAGATTAGGAAAATTAGGAGCTGTGTTTCGACGTCAACAACGTAATTTAACGATCTATGCAAGCAGACCTGGTCTACGTTTATGGGAATCTAACTTAGATGGAATTGTGTATAGAACACTTATCTTTAAGAACGCTATGCGATCCGGTCATACAGAAGTAGAACTTCTGAATCCTGCACCAGAGAGTTCTAAAAAGAATCGTGGAGAACCTACATTCGGTGTTATTTTAACCTTTTGTGATGATTTGTTAATCACATATAGCGACGATACTATATACCTAGTAAACCCTGACGTAACTACTATAACGTCCATTGTAACCGATTTGAGACGGGTCATTGATGTTGCTTGTACTAAAGATGAAATATTTGTCCTAGAAGGAGAAAGGAGTATTATACGCATAGCCTATTATCCTGAAACTAATGTGTTTTCAACAGGTATGTGATTACTCTCTAAACACGTTGCTGAATGCTTTAGTTTGTTAAGAAAAAGTATCTTTTTAGAAGCAACTAATTCTTTGCATCCGCTGTCATCATTTGCAGAAATTAGTAAACCAGTAACTAATGGTATTCTAGAATTAACTTCGAAATTAAAAGAAAGCGCTATAGTATCAGCCATTCCCTTCCACAAAATGAATCCAGCTAATATTATTCAGTCTGTTAGGTAAGACATGAAATATACATATTTACTTTTCTCAATATCCCGTATGTTTAATAGTATGCCATACTAAATTCAATGTTCTCTTAGTATTGCACCAGTGATTACTGCTGAGACTGATACAACTTCAATAGCAGAAGAGGCTGTAGAAATGCCAACGAATTTAAATGCCTCTGCTATAGCAGACAGTAGCGGTTCATCAGAGCAGAACGATGCTTCTAGAGGGAACAATTTTGAACAACCTGAAAAACTCAATGATAAAAGAGAGATATTTCAAAAGATTGGTCAGCAAGAGTTTGAGGATGTTGTTTTCACTCCAGAAAGGAAGTGTAAAAAATCGAGTAATAAAGTAATAAATGGAAACGAGAGTACTTCATCCTTCTCTGATGTTGATGATATATCTGTCTTGAATAAAGATAAAATGAACGCTAACGAGGCGTTGACAACGCATTCCTCTTTACTAACGCTCAGTATTAATGACGATTTTATACTGAAGGCTGATAGGAATCTTGAATCAATTCAACGTGATGTAGAAAATAAAGAAAAGCTTTTGGCTGATGTATTGGATTTTGATTTGTCGAAGTATATGACGAGCAGTCAAATTGCTACTAGTAATTTGAATGTTTCTGAATGTAATCTTGACACAAGTACTTATATTAACTGCATGATACATTCCAATAATTCTTCGGCTGAAGAAAAAAGTGATGAGCAAGAAGCGTATGATGAGCAAAGTGATCATACAAAGACTGAATCCGGTGATGAGGATGTCAGTTATCAAACAGAATTAAAAAAATTGGAAGACTTAGGGGAATGTAGAAAAAAGCTAATACAAGAAAAATTAAGCGATTCGTTATCAAACAGTGTTTACGTTGACGCGAAAAAAGCACCACATGCTGCCGACGTCGATAGACGTAAACTAGAAGTTCCATTTCATAGTGAGTATGATTAATTACTGTTATTTAATTTTTCTAATATAAATTTAATATTTTTCTGACATCTTCAGTTTTATCAAATGAAACTATTATATCAACAGTCCTAGAGGAGGAAGATTGGGTTCTTGTGAAAAATGTCACATTGTAAGTTACGATGTAAGATCTAATAAAAGAATAAACTAGTCCATGCACGAATTACTTCGATTTCTATTGATAGTTTATAAATAGTAAGTTGTATAAGGGATGTGCGTTCACATTGTTCTTGCACATCTACATAATAAGTGAAGCTTATAGTAGAATAAAAGCTCTTTTATGCGTGTATTTTTACACATCAAATTTATGTCACAATTGCAAAATATCTTTCTAGTCTTGTTGTAGTGCAATATATTTTTCGTTAATATTAAATTAGGACATAATCGAAATTCAATGAGCTTTATTAATGATATTTGTGTGTATTGAAAGAATTGTATCTTTTTATTAAAGTATTGAATATGGTGAAATATGATATACATTCGTATTTATTTCACAGCAAGAGATCAATAGTTTATAGATAGTTAAAATTAAAAAAGGTGAATGTGTTAATGAATCATTAATGAAAAATAATATCGAAGCAATTACGAATGCTAAGGCAAGCAATTATTCTATCTTTATTTATAAATATATGTATACACATCAAATTCTGTTCTATGTTATATCTTATTAAATAAAATAAATAAAAACTAAATTTCATTACTCGTTTTTATTACCCGTTTTTACAAAAAATAACTAAGGGTAATTGACATACAGAATGGTTTCATGGAATGAAATATACACAGTCTAACAAAAATTCAATTTTCATAATTTATTATTTAACGATGTACATTTTACTTGTAATTGCCTAAATGAGTACTTGATCCTTTCTCATGTTATTTATAGATAAAAATGATTACGCTGCCTGAGAAATGAGATCACTGTACTTCTTAATTTTAGCAGATACGCTCATGTCTACATATTTATCACCTACCGATACAATCATTCCACCAAGGATGCTAGGATCGACTTTTGTGACAATTGACAAAGTTTGACCTTGTTTCAAGAATTTTTTCAATGCAGTCTCAAGCTGGGATTTCATATCTGCTTCAAGTGCTTTCGCCGTTATTACTTCGCAAACAATCTCACCACGGCTAGCAGCCATCAATAATTTAAATGTATTAATTATAGCATTTATATTTCCCAATCTACCATTTTCTGCGAGCAGACTCAACAAATTAGTAGTTTCTTTGCTTAAACTCATTTTACTGCTGACAGCTTTAAGAGCTTCTGCTTTAAATTTTCGCTTAATTGATGGATTCTTCACAAATTCATCGAACTTCTTATCTTTCTTCAATGTATCCTAGTATAACATAATATATAAGTGGAAGAATGAATTACAACATTACGTTGCAATTAAAAATGTGTGGTACATACTTGCACTTTAATAAGATCTTTTTCTACGTTGCTCAATGTCTTTTGTTTAGTAGCAGCTGAATAAAGGGCTGAAGCATAGCGCCCTTCCACTCCAAATACTTGGATGGGTGTCTAATAAATCAAAGAATCATCGTTATTCTTAGTAAATCGATACTTATTAGTAAAATTATATTACAGATTTGGATACGAAGGTTAAGTATCTTTTTGGTTATATAATTTTTCGACTAATTAATATATATAAAAATGTACCTTGACCATCTGCTCTCGCAGAACAGAGGTGGAGAGTGACCGGGACTAGGAAAAAGAAATAAATTTATTATTTCCATAGAACTTTTATAAAACCGAACAATGTTTTCATTTTACTATTTCAACAATTAAGTTGTCACAAGAGTTTATGCTATAATTAGAACACCAATGTTGTCAACTATTGTTTTATTTCATCGTCGAAAACTAATAAATACTTTTTGTATCATTACTTACAATTACTCTGCTAAAAGACATTTTGAAAAACACCGTCAGTACGATTAAACCTTAGAACCTTAGAAGGTGGACCTACACAACCACCATGATATTACATAAGTCACTTTAATGTCTATGATCTGATTCAACTTGAGACGAATTTCAAAACTTCAAAAGCGACGTCTATAGTATGATGTGAAACTGTCTTAAGGCGGTTGATTTAAACTTTTTATTTTTTCGTACATAGATGACGTGAACAAGTCAATTAAATACAGTCAATAATTACAATCAGTGTTGACTAGTATCTAATTAAAATATGTGCGAAATTAAGCTTATATATCAAATGGGGAGGTATTAATCGATAATAAGAACCTCAAACCACGTAGTGGCTAAATACTCAGACCGTTAGTTGAAAGCATAGATGATTCTTGCCACCTTTGCGATTGGATACAATTTAAAATTCGGCAAGAATCTATTACTGTTTGGACGGTAATAGCGCTTCTTGTGGAGATCTCTCGAAGCTCCATTCGAAGTTCGCACAACGCCAATTAGGAAGTGGCAGAACGTTGAAACTACTAGCCAAAATCATCTGTCGGTCATTTGGTTAACAGTTTGAGCGTTTTGCCATTTACTAATTGGAGCTGTACAAACCTCTAAAAATGCTTCACCATTTTGCGACAAGTAGCGCCACTATCATGCAATTTTGAAATATTAATTTAAGCATAACTTTGAACCGATTTTAAACTGTTTCCATGGAAATTTGTTGAACTTTTAAGGAGTTAAATAAAAACTGAAAAATCGCACTGTCAAATAGATTTACTTATAACGGTAGACAAACCAAGTCTAAAAATCATTATATCCTACTCAATATTTCGATAAAAGATGATTGAATTTCCACGTTAAAAAATCGTTGAAAATTAAGAAATTTGAATCGATACAGCGAAGATAAATAATTAAATTTCTCAACGGGTTATTTCGAATCAATATTAAATCGTATCCCAATGGAAACTTCGAACTTCCAAAGGGTCGAATGAGAGCTGAAATATCGTATGTACAAAATAGTTTGAAAAAAGTTAGTTCTTATGAATAATGTCGCCATTTCCGATAACCGTTACGTTTTGATACTCTTGCGTTACCATTGCGAAAACCTTCGAGTTTCGTAAGATTTACTAGAAAACAACAAATTTTATTTGAACCTCGGCCAAAACGGTCGTACTTCATGTCTGTTACGCTTTTAACGATCGCCGTGCGTAATAAGACGGCATTGCATGGTCTTCTCGTCGAAGATCTCGAGCGTTTGACGTGTAATTTTATCGCTAATCAGGCCGTCGATTGTCATTAACAGTTTCACAACGCCCGCAATCTCCGCCTTACATTTAAGTCGTCTTAAGGGAACGCGGACTGAAACTTTTGTATTATTTTCAATAAATCGCTATTTCGATCACCGTGTTCTTCTTTGGCTTCCACCTGGCCTCCGTTCACGGAAATGTTCCGATGGGAAGCTTGTTTGCGCAATCGTGAGCCGATCGAGGAACACCCTTATAAATCACCGAGTCGAATCAGCGAGAAATTTATGGAAATATATTTCCCAGGAACCGGAACCGCTATGGTTTCTCAGAGCGATTTTCCAAAGACAAGCTGGAAGACTTTTCTTCGTAACATCCTGGCTGACTCAATACCGCTGACTTCATCTCGCTCCTCTATTCAGAGACATCCGCTTTTACGTTCATCGCATTATCCAACTTTTCTGTCCAATCACCACCGACAGATTAACGTGATTAGTGGTCGAACGTAATCCGGATTAGCAGAAAAAATGGCCCCTTAGCATTACGTGTTTTCCTCGAACTAATTTAATCATTTCTCCTACGAGCCGAACTTTCGGCGCAATATTGGATTGTAAGCACGTTCTTCTGATACATGCAATCGACGCAATAACGGCACAGCAAGTATCTCTTTGAGATTATACATCTTGTCATTGAAATTCGGATTTTGCCCGTATCTGTTTTTTAAGTAGGCAACTTTTTAATTTCTGTTGCATTAGTTCGGAGAAATATTTGCTCTTTACTGTCATCAAGGATACGCAGCACGATACGCGTGGCCCTATATGTAGAATATGGAAGGCGCAACGTAGCCCTCGGAGCCGTTAAATGGGGGGGACGCGGTGATTGTCGAGAAAACCGTGCAGGTAACATCAGTTTGTTCAGCTTCGGGCGAAGGTAACTGGCATTAAAGCATTTCTCGGGCGTGCAGTGAGAGTCGCTGAAACTGCTCCGGGTGGAAACCGGCCACGGCAGCGAACCGAATGAACTTTTTAATACGTCAGTCGTACCGTTCCAACGGTATCCTGTTCGTTTTGCTGGTAGCCAGTTTTGCTTCTACAGAGTGCGCACGGTCTCGTGTTTCGCTGGAGATTTTTCGAGAAATGGCCGAATGGGCGAAATGCAATACAATATATTTTTTTTGTCCTTCGCGCGTGCCCAATCGAGGAGAAAGATAGGAGGGGGGGGGGGGGGGGAGAAGGAGTCGAGATTAAAAGGGAGAGGACTAGAAAGGGAGACAAAGGGGAGAAGCTGGAGAAGCGTAGGCTGCTGGCGCCCAGACGAGCTTGTCTGACATTCATAGATCTTCGGGTGAAGTATTGTTCGGTTAATGGCAGCGTGTCGTTTCACTGGAAATAGGCGGTGTTACGTTCCACCCCGTTTTTTTTTATTATCCTGTACACCGATAATCATTGCGCCGATAATAACCGAGCGATTTTTTTCCAATCGATTCCGCACCCGACACCTCGTGCTCTCGAAATTTACGTGTCCGGTTGTGTACCCGTAGGCGCCGGGAAAATCCCACCCCGATCCTGGAAAACCTGAGAACCGTACCCTTTTTCTCTCGCTCTGCTTTAAAAGGATTTTGCGTCATCGAGCGCTCCTCTCCGCGTGGATAAACAACCATTGTTTGAACATCGAAAGGCAGGAAATCCTAAAAAGCTGCGACTTGGGAGAATTCCGAGGTTCCGACTGACCTGCGGATGTTCCACCGAGAAAATCAGCCGCGTTGCTTTTATTTTATCGAAACGCATCTTCGTGGGATTCTAGCGGAATTGACGTCGATGCTCACAAATGTGCGTTCCCTCTGCAACAATTCATTGTCAATCGAAACACCAATTTTATCCGAGACTTTTTTAAATCATCCTAATACTAATATAAGAGTAGACTGTTAATCCTGTCAGAGTGCTCGACAAGCAGCAGTACGGGCAAGAAAACGGTGCAAGAACGAATCGTAAAAGTAAATTGATATCTGCTCGTACGCATCGTTTGCGCTCTGGAAAGTGGAGATTGAAAATTAGCTTGACCTGTCGGTGTCGTTTAACTCGCCTGTCTGTCATTATAGGCAGTATCTACTTGCATTAGCCTCAATAAATACGTGTTTCGATTACGCGGACTGTTGCCACCGCAATAGATACGGGATAATACAGCGGTATCATCAGTGTTTGTAGTAAGCAGCAGTGGTTAACACCAGACAGATCCATTAGATCATCTTATTCCTCGATACACGGCCAATGAATTTCCAAACCCGATTTTCAATTGTTTTCTATTATTTTTTCAATAAGAGAAATAAAAGAAACGGTGTTTAGCTGTCTTTAACACATCCGAGATAACTTCTTCGTCGAACTATTCCGTTAACTGGACTGGGATACGAACTTGTACTTGACCCAACTTTACTTTTACTTTTACTTGGTTTAAAATCATATATAGTTATAGCTTCCGAAAAACGCGTCCAACGTTGAGAAATATTACGGCGAGCGCGGGGCGCCGCGTAAAAACAAGAAGCATCGAATAAAATGGCGAAGTTGGAGCAGTATTCTCATTTCTCATTCACCAAAGTGCCTTGAGATCCGCGAACACTCGTTCCACGGTCGGAAACGCTGGTTTGCCAGCTGTGGCGTAGCGCAAATATTGCAATTGGTACTAGCTTGACCCATTTATAAAGATTTTGAGTAGCGAACTTGTTAATTTCGGTGAGCGAATATTGAAATTGATCCGAGCGAGGAGGGCAACGACTCGGAGCAATTTACTGCCGCGACATAATCGGCCCGCGTGTCACGCAGCGGTGATAAATGCCGAATTACGCGAATCCTTGGTCGCGGAGGCGCCGCGACGTCTGTCGTCCATACCTCTTCAACGTCACGTCGCGCTTTCTTTTCGATTTCTCTCGCTTCTTTCCTTGCTTTTCTGTTTTCTTACCGGCGCGAGGTGCTTCTATCTCTCCGTCCCCATTGATGTTCGGATAATTGAGAATTAATTGCCACCGACCGCGGTGGTCGTTACCCTTTCTTCGTCCGGTTCTGTTATTTTTTCCTATGAAGGAGAAGAGCAAGAAAGCTCGTTACGATTTCATCGACCTGGCAACGATACCAAGTAAAAATTAGCGAAACCAGGAGATCTGTAGATCTACCGACTTACGCCAGCGTCCATAGACGCCCATCAACAAGAAACCGTTCGAAATCAGTCGAAAAATTGCACAATTGTTCTAAAAATCGCCCAACCTCTCTCCCGAAACGCGTTCGCCGTCGCTGTGGTCGACCATGAGCGTCCGACTGTTCTGCAGCCTCCCGTTCACCGTCGGCGACCGTCGTCGTCAAGCTTTTTCAGCCCTCGCGCATTTCTCAGTAACATTTTCTATTTTTAAGCACTGCAAACTGTTTGATTTCAAAGCGAAGTTCACAAAATCATCTAAAAAGTTAAGAAGATGCTCGAAATCGCAGGGGATCATCGATGGGGTATTTTAAAGAATTCGAAAAGGGGTTATTTCGATTCGTTCGACGGTTTTAGTCCCAAGTTTCTACCAGAATGCCCATATAGGTTGGCCTTGCATCTAGCGACGTTTTGTTGCTGCCAGTGGGCGTGCTGGCAAATAATGCGAGTTCCTCCGAGCCGTGAACGGTGCGTGAAAATTCGAGGGAAAACCAAAGAAAAAACCGAGGAGCAGAAAAGATACCAAGACGAAGAGCGAACGATGGCTTTTCCACATTACACAGCCACCTGGCTGCCAAGTCTTGCCTGTCGGTTTTAATGAGACCCACGCGCCCGAGTTGTGGGTTAATTATTTCTCGAAAAAAATCCCGCGGCTGTAATTCTTACGTTCGTCGAGCACCGCCCGGTAGGCGATTTCTCGAGTGCATCCCTCGACGCTAATATCGATGCGATACAAAGAGTTAGCGCGACCTGTTCGCGTCGGAAACCATCGATCTAGATCGATTTTCGTTCGAGACTAACTGTCGAATGTGTTTTCGACGATCCGTTTCTAATGGAGCAAAGCAACTTTATACGACTTTCGAAGAATGAACACCGAAAGAGGAAGAGAAGTTGGAGGAAGACAGTGGCAGCCCACTAGAAAATTAAGTCAAGGTTTATTGACTTTACCGCTGCGAAAATTCGTATGTCTCCGGTGTCATCACACGTGTTATACCCCGTATCTTTCCTAAATAGCACGAATTGAATTCCTGCGTCGTTCCCCACTCTTTTCTTCTGAATTTTGTGGCTCCTTCTCGCATACCGCTCCTAACTACTTCAATATTCTTCCACAGGATTGGAATTTTCCTCCTCTTTTACAGATGCGGGACCCTCCTGTCTTCGCGCGTTTCTATTTCATTACCATTTCCATGGTGTTTTAATCATTTGCTAGTATTTCAGCTTTATTCGGTTTATTCGGGTCAGCTTTAACTTGCGTGAACTTATTGTTCGTGTCCGTGAGAAACGAGCGAACTAAGGAATAGTAACCGCACAGTAATAAATCTGTTAATTTGTCAGTGACTTTGTATCTAGATATATTAGAGATTTTAGAAATGATTTTCGAGTCGAAGAAGAAACCCATCTTTAATGTCAGTCCAAAATTAAAAAAATAATTGGATAGCGTCTCTGAAGAAGTTGCTAACTCAATTCTACAACAATTAAAATGAACGGTAGCAGACTGGTTAATAGGCGACGGATTGAAACCGAGAGCTGCGGGCCAGTGGTGTTGCGAGGGAGGAGAATAAAGTAAGAGAACGTCTCTTTCACTCAAGCGAATTCGAAACGATCCTAATTCGGCTAAACACAATGCTGGAGTACGTACGAATGCTCTGAAAAGAAATCGCAACCGTTCCCGAAGATTACTAAAATAACCTTCCCGACTTTCTCTCTTTTTCGAACGTATAAAAATGAAGCACTATAATTCTGACGCAGCTTCGATACGAAACATTTAAGGAGAATCTTTAAAGAATATTACATTGCCTTTTACTCGGAGTTTTCTTAACATTATCGGACACTGTTCCCAAGATATTATAAGCGCAGTTGAAAAATTCGAGCCTTCGTGCGGAACAACTTTTCGACGACTGGATAACGTAAGAGTTTTTCGAACAACCGTGTCGGATGGTTCAATTTATGAAAAACAGAGTAACAGAATGTTCGCGGATGTTTCACGTAGGACGGACGTTATCCTGGTGGGCAGGATTCGCTGGCGTGATCATTTAAATTTGAAGCAACAAGCATTCCTGCGAACCGCGCGACGAGCATTGTATTCGAAAGACTATCTTCGCGGTGTCAAACTATGTTGCCGCCTGCAACTTTTCCCTTCAATCACCGGCGAATAGAACTCGCGGGCTGCTCGGTAAAACGCGGTCCCTTTAATTCGGTTGAAAACTATACGCTGTAACACCAATCCATCAGCGACGGCGGATACTCGCGTCGGTGCTCCGTACACGAGAACTCAACGTGTTATGAAAAAATTCCTGTCGACGCATATCGACGATCATTGTTATTAATTACAGTATAGAAAACACCGCGGAGGGAGAGCAAAGTTCTAATGGAGAACAGCTGCAGGTGAATGGGGAACGTTTATTCGTAGCGTGTCCACTCCGAAAAAAGTTCGACGTATGAAAATCGTCGCATGAAACTTACTTATCGTATAGAAATTAATTGAATTTGTTAACGAAGGAGTGTCGATGACGTCAAGGAAGTCCATATTGAATATATATCTGTGTTTTATCTGAGTGCGACAATATCAAACCGTACAGGACTAGCGTAAAATAGATCGTTATCTTCTGACAGAGATAGAGATCCCGAAAAATCAACGCAATTACATTTCGATGTTACATGGATTCGATCCCGATATCGTAGCCCGAAAATGGTTGCCCGTTCCCAATATTTACAGAGCGCTGGCTTCTCACAATTAATTTGTTAATTCGCACAATGCATCATTGAATTGCTCGACAACTTTTCTTTCCGACGTTCCAATCTATTTCTCGAACACGGCGAAGAAGACAATAGCGACGAAAGAAAAGATGTCGAATAATTAAAAAAGAAAAAGAAAACGAATTACCTTTGCACTGTCTTTATCAACTAGGCAGCATCTTGCGCAACAGAACCTCGCATCTCGATGGATTTGGCATTTCCGAAGCAACATGCAGCCAGATCGATCGAACATCGGCAGACAATCAGTGACGCACGTCGCGGCTGGTCCTCGCAAAAAAATCGGCGAAACAATGACGTCGGCATTCGAATAGTAAAGTAACGTGCTACGATGCCCGAACTCGGCTTCGGCGGGGCTCCATTCACCAACTTTCATTCATGAGTCTACGTAAGGGGCTCCCGAAAGCAGTTTTTCTTGGCGGTCGGTGGTACCATCGACGCGGTTCTCCGTGATATCATCGTTCCGGGGTGGAGATTCGCTCCAATGACGTAACGAGGAGCGAGCAAGAGAGCGAGGGGAAGCTCGAGAGAGTAAGGGAGAGAGAAAGAGAGCAAGAGGGGGTAAGGGAGAGAGAGAGAACGTGTAACGGAGTGAGGGAAAGGGTGCAGAACACATACGGGGCGGCCACTAACAACGTGGAGGAGGAACACGTCGGTGGTGGGTACAAGCGGAGGGCCTTTTGGTGGCACAGAAGAAGATCGTCGAAGAGGGGCGAGTGGTTGCAGTATAAATGTGGCCCGCGCAAGCTCCACCAATCACTCGCCCTCTGACCTCCAAACTCAGAGGCTACCGCGGTACCAAACCACCCCCTCTTCGTACACGTCAGACTCGCGGAAAGAAGCTATCTCAGCGACTCGCCGAATCCGCCAAACTCGTGACTCGTGACACTTAGCCTCTGAACGCTGCTGATCAGCTGGTATCTTAGAACCGGCTCCCTTAGAAGACCTAGGACCTGCCGGCTGATACCGGGACCGCGTGGCCGCTCCGATAACCTCCTACTCGAGATGACTACGGTGAGTGCAACCTTTACTTTATTTCGCGGGAAAGTCTCATTTCTTAAATGTGTCAAATTTTCGCTCGTTCCCGATCTTCTTCGACATCGAAAGATTTATTCTTGAAGATTTGTAATGTGTCTCGATACTTTCGATCGTGCCCAGTCTTCTTCCACGAACTCGTTAGATGGACATTCGACTAAATTGTGTGTGAAAATCCAAGAGTACAGTTTTACATTAACATATCCAGCACAGAAAGGATTAGAATCAGTGTAATAAAAAAATGATGAATCGAGTACCTGGTATCGTACACCTTAGCTTTTCAATTTTTATTCAATTGTACAAATTACTTCCTTCATGTGACATTTTTGAAATAGCAGTTCTCAGTTGTGGATCTATGTAAGAATTTTAGTTTGACAGTTTATGTATATCGTTTCTGGTCACCTGTGTCTCTAAAGATTCGTGTATCAATTTTTATTCTTCGAAAATCGGTATATCTTTAAATACTTTAACATCTACGCAAAACTATTTCCGGACAATTTTCTTCTCGTCCTGTCCATTCTCACTCGAAGATTCTCGTTTCACACGGTACGCGATGATCTACAAAACTGATCCCACTAGTAGGCTGCTCGAATTTGTGAACAAAATAAGTAGATAAAATATAAAATGGTTATAAAGTGCAAAGATTAATACCATCGGTGCATTATTCACGATTTATTTAAATTATTGAGAAATTATGTCATTTATATTTAATGTCTGTTTATCTCTGGTTCTTGCGTGTAGAAATCACTTGGTCTAACAAATCCATATGATTTTCATATATTTTCTAAGGAGTTGCTAGTGCCGATAATTTCGCAATGAAATTATTTTCTTAAAAAAGAGAGCATAGTTTTTTAGTAAGAAAACTAGTGAAACGATGAACGTAGAAAGGACAAAAAGCCGGGCCTGATGAGAATTGATTTTTACGGTTTGATACTGGCCGAAGCGGATCAAATTAATGCAGGTTCCCCTTTCCAATTAGAAAAAGCGTTCCATGCCCCGAGAATTTTGATGGGTGTTTGTTTGGCGCTCGCGTCTTCGGGAAATCGAACACCGCACTGTCGAATCCTCGCGGAAGACGTAACGAGGCTTGTATTGGGCAACTTGGAATTCGGCGGTGCACGGGCCGCCGAGCCGCGCGGCGCGGCGCGCCTAATTTGCTTTAAAGTATAGCGTCCGGGGTTGAGGGCGAAGGGAAATAGAGGTGTGACGTGCACGAGGGTTACGGCGAGCACAAACATTTCGCCTGTCGTCCTACCTCCGTCGAATCGCGCTGTTGTACGGTTTTCAGCTTTTAGCACCGGCATCGTCGGAACAGGACTGACCCGGTTCCTAATGTTTTCGCATCGATTTCGAAGTTTCGCGCGTTTTCTACATCACGGGACCCCCGTCGTATCAATTAGTCCGCATATTTAACTCGTTCGCTGGAACGCTCTCAGAATTTCAGTGATTCATAGAATGAACAAGTTTCGGTGTTCGCATCGGCGAGCCAAAATATATATATACGCGGTGCTAATTTTCGAGGGAGTTTTGTGGCGTGGGTGAATTCAGGACGCGAAAGTTGCAAGAAAAGTTCACGCACGTATGTATGTACGACACGATCCTATTTACTAGTTACAGCCGCTTTTGTGTTCCAATATATTTTCGCGTTTACATATGTATACGATGTGTGCATACGTTCGGGGGATTACACATGTCGCCTCGAAGTAAAACAGCAATACCGAATGTTTATGCCGTTACAGCAATGAAATACTGAAATCATATTGCCGGACTGTAGAATTTTGTACAGTGGGTGTTTTTTTTTATTAATCGTAATCGCTCGAATCGGAACAGTGCGGGGTTATTGGTATCGGCGCGCGTAACGTGTTATGTACGAGTGAAACCTGGCCCCCACGGGACTTTATATTTTCAGCGAGTAGAATCGCATAAAGTCCCGTTCGAGGATGGTCTTTTACTAATCGTAACTCTTCGAAATCGGAATAGTGCCGAGTTCATCCTATTTGACAGTAAATATATCTATCCGAGCACGCATTCTCCGGAAGGCAATCGTGCCCGCGACGTGTCGCTGGCCACGGTCATTCTCCGGGGACGATCGTAAAACTCAGAGATCTATTTTTATTTACTCGAGATCGGGAAATTTCGATGCACCTTATTTCCATTTCGTCGGGCACGGCCACGATACTCCGGAGAATGTTATGACGAGATAAAATGCGCGCGGCGATAATTCATCGGTTGTCGAGTCGAATTGAATCGCGATGGAACGCTTTAAGTATCTGCTACAGGCATCGCGAGAACGATGCGCGCGATAAGAATGTTACCGTCTGGAAAACAAGAATTCGTGGTCCTCCTTACCATTGATTCGTATTTCTTTTGCGAAAACGAGGTTTTAATTATTTAATATTAATTATTAATTAATACATAATTGTGAAATATATACATTATGATATTAAATGCTAGAATTATCGAACACTAAATGACTAGTTTGTATCGCCTTTTAAACTACCTGGATCGTATTTCTCAAAAGAGTACAGAATTTTTCTAACAAAATATGCCTTTCAACTTATGTTTATTCTTAACTGTGTATTTTTTACTCGCATAGAATGCTGTCAGTTTATTGCTTAATGCTTAGTTCAATAGAAACAAATAATAAACTAGAGTAATAAAATAATAAACATAAAGAGCCAGGTTATTAGGAAGAACTGGTCACGTCCATCCGCGAGCCACACCAATGGGCCTTTCCATCGAGAAAAACCCCGTCTAAGGGCCATTATACGACCGTCTTGGGCCCGTTTTCTAATTCTATGAAATTTACATATAACTTCAGTTCTTGAAGTCAATACTTAACAGCCGGAAAACGTTGCCGAGTTTAAAGAGTCAGATTTGACCCGAGCCAAAATTTGCATACCTCAGACATTCTGAAAAAAAAGGTAAAAGACATTTCCATCAATTTTAATCCGATTGCAATAAAAATGTCAAGAAACAATTAAAACATAAAAATCAAAGTTTTTGGGATTTCTAACCGAGCATGGCATCTTAATGTCTTTAGACGAGAGACGCGCCTGTTGGCCATTCCGCGTGCACCACAGTTTGCAAAACTTTTAACTAAAATAGCACAGCATAATAAGAAGTGGCAAACTTGGTATACTAATTGCATCGTTTCTGTATAGAGTCTCGCGTTATCGGTGTCCGCAAACTCGATAAAACAGTGTTCCTCGGAATCATTGACAAAGTGGGCCGCACAACAGTCAGCTGGAACCGTTCCTCCGCCTCCCTCGTACACCCTCGGGCGATTGTAAACGGTATCTGATATCAGAGGCAAAAGAACACGTGGGAAAACGACCGTCTTCGATAATAACGCGACACATCTTGCCGGGAAAATACCGCTCGCGGCGCGATCATACATTCCACCTGCGACAAGGGACGAGCATCGTCCTCCCACTCAATTTATTTAGCTTTTTTTCATTTAATTTTTTACCCGAAACGAACCGACGGTTTCGCGATCGATGGTCTAACAGTCGGCGCCTGTTTTCAGACAGGATTGACAGAAATTCGCAATACGTGGAAGCGATTTTGCCTCAAGAACTTAACGTTATGAAATTATTGATTCATACTACGTTAAATTATCCACAATACCAATAAATAAGAAATAATAATATCTTTCCAATTACGGTGATAATTTTTAGTGGTTTCTGATCAAATGGTTTAATATTCGTTACGTTGAAAAGACAGTAAATCATTGTAGGATGCATAAATAATACGAATATCGCAACAATGAGACAGCTCTTGTGTCGATTTGAGTTATTGGCGCAGGGAGAGAGAGTTACGGTTCTTGATTCACGGCACCGAAAGACGTAGAAGGTTTCCGTTCCAATTCGATATTTTACGTCTTTACGATACCGGTTTTTATCATTTCAATGCGCCGTTTTCACGCGATTACAAAACGTTTTTCCCGTGTAATGGCAAACTTTTCTATGCTGTTACGAGTCAAGGGTACCACTGGCTACCGTCGCACTTTTTCGGTACTGTCGCGATTAACGCTGTACGGGCGAACCTCACCGCGGCGCCAAGGATTTTCGTAGGAGCTCGTTACGATAGTTATGTCGACACTGCCCACGGTCGGCGACCATAACTATTTACGAGCGTAATTTCATTCGTCCATCCGGTTTTCTGGCTTCCACGATAATTATAGCGAGGAGACATGACGATTCATCTTTTCGAAATTAAATTCTCTGGTTGATTACGTTGTTATAGCAATCTCACCGAATAGTTAAAATTTATTAACGATTTACTCACCGGAAGCCTATCGATGAGCTTCTCAATCGCTCAAAGCTCGATAATCTTTCTCGGAAGAAGCTGTACGTTACATAAAGTTTTAATTATTAAAATTCGACTTTAAAATGACTATGAGATGGTAAAACGTGAGTGAGATGACTATCAGTTGATAAAACGTCGAGTAGATTGTCGGCAAATACAAATTAAAGTGTAACTTTAATCTGCATCATCTGCTGTTCCCGTTTATCCTATTGTTGTATTACTACTTCAGAAATCTCATGTGTTGGTTTTGGTGTTAGAATAGCTCCGGGTGCGAAGAGTTAAACGATCGAAGCTGAGTTTCGAAAGCAATTCAGCGCAGAAAGAATGCCATAATCGGTCCTTGCGGCGCAGCTCTGCCGCCGGAAACCGCGTTTCGTTACGCGCCCGGAGGATAAATTAGAGGGGATGGGAAATGAAAACAGGTTGAAATTGGCTCGAAAAGAAACTGCAGCGTTGCGCACCGAACGCAGAAACCGCTTGGCGAGAAAAGGGTGAAGAGCTTTTTGTATGCCAGCAGACAAGGAGACGCCAGGTTGTCCCACATCCCACATCCAGACCGTGGCGGGGGTTAAATCGCGCGTTCATGGCGCTTCTCCACCCTCGGGTTTTTGCTCTCGTGTCCTCCGGCTCTCATACCCCTCTTCAGATTATTTACGCCTCTGTCGTGTCTGTGTTTGATCTCGCGAACGAATAAAACAGTATCGCCGATTAACCGTCGGCCGAGTGGATCGAGATAAAAGTATCTTATCCGGTCTTGAACGATCGCCGCGTTTCCTCGATCTCACTGACGGACACGCGGTCAATCTCGACGCTTTAGATGATAGATTGCTCGGATATCTCAGCATTTACCTCGCCTCTGTTAAACATTCGTATAAATATCCTTTTTCTCTACCTTCTTTTTCCTGCTCGGTCTTCTTAATTCCGAGACCCTTTCAACGCTACAGCGCCGTCGCAACAACACGATTAAACTACATTCGCTCGTCATCGTAATTTCACCTTGGGTCGGAGAGTTTCTCTTTTCATTCTTGTCGAGCTTCGGGGACTTAATAACCCTTCGACTACTGGATCCTTTGTGCATTCGGTGGCGCTCTTATCTTCAAGCGCGCTGATTGCAACGGGAGAGCGGTAAATTAATAATTTACACCTCTGCGGATTTCTCTGCTTCGAGAAACCATCTTCAAACGTTTGCAACGACACGATAAATGTTTCCCAAAAAATATCGCCGTTCCCGACTGCGAGCATTTATTGGAATTCAATGGAATCTATGTCAAATGGATTGAGAACTTAGAGACGAAGATCAATATCTTAATTCTGATTTTGTAACATCTTTTTGGAGTTGAGTCGAGTTCCAGCAACGAGCTCCGTGTACATGGTTCAGGTTTGTGATTACGGCTGTATCCGCAGGACGAACAAATTCGCGAAAATTCTGCTCGGCGCGGGTTAATTGTTGACATACCCGTGGTCACACACACAGAGAGCAACGTGAAAGTCGTTTGATTGGTTAGGGGAACAAAAACTATCATTTTCTTGTTGTTGTTTCGCCGTGTTTCGTTTCAGTAGCGAGCATTGCCATCGTGTCGGGAAAGAGCTCGATCATTCTTCTCTCGATCGAGAAGACGAAGTTCGTCGCTAAGTAAACTAGGGATCGAATATTTGTTGCCCGACGATGGTTCCCATAACGCGGAAAGTTAGGGCGAAACCGTTCGATGTTACACTTCTACTAGAAGGGGGGTGGTGGAACGGGGTGCGTGGGACGACGGCACACCATCGCGATTTCGAACGCCTGCACAGTTCCGAAATAGTACCGTCTCGTTAAAAGTAATTTGTACAATCAATGCTGCCCCCACCCTCCTCCTTGTTTCCAATCGTTTTTCAATGATTTTTACAATTGCTAGGTTATTGTTAAAAATCAATTTTCAAATTCGAGCCGATATTTCCATCATCGACGCGACAGCGCTGATAGGCTTCCGCTAGGTAAAGTGTTCATTTTTCATTCGGTTATTACGGCAGATCGATCGTTTGCTCGTCGTCGAAGTTCACGGAACGTGATCATTAGCTTGCAGCGTCCAACACGTGTCCGTCGTACCTGTTCCGTTAATGATCCCGTGATTGTAACTAGATATAAAAGCTTTGGGAAATCCGATTCCGGCCGGGTGGCATGCAAAATTTGTGGAAGAAATGATCAAAGTAAATGGGCTGGGTTTGAAAAAAAATTTATCGATACGGTTCTTGTTAACGTCGCCCGTATCAAATACATTACGGGGAACCGAGATTTTCACAGGACGAATATACGTTGCGTTTTACCGTGCCGGGTGTCCTCGTAGGGAAATTTTGATACGATAAGCAAACTTTCTTTCCCGCCCGGAGGTCCTCTCCGAACTCCAAGGACAAAAGGTTTTCCCACCTTGGGATTCCGTGGGGAACCAGCTTCCATCGCGAAAGACTGCGAAATTATTCTTACGACGCGTTCGATCATGTTGTGTTTTAATGTGTCGTCCCTCGAGCAAACAGCGGCCAACGGATTCCACGAAAACGCGGTAATTGATACCGGGAAAGGGGTTCCTTCGATAATTAATTCTCTGTTACGGATTGTTACCGGTGTTTACGTTCGATTTAATCGATGCCCGGGCGACCTTAAATTAAATTGTGGGAACCAGTGCCCTTCGTTCGCTGGAAACCGTTGATCCCATGGGTCACGTAGTTCTTACTAAAGGCGGCAAACTGTTGATCTCGCAGCTGAGAGGAATTGCCTGGTATATTCCATAAAGTATAGAATATTTTCGCTTTGTTGCGCCTCAGTATCTATAGTCAACTATATCATCAATACTCTATTATATCTGATTGATTGCAACAAAATTTAGTTGCGTGTATGCAATCGAAACGTTATCCAATGGAAAGGTTAACAAGAGCAGCTTGAAAAATATGGTATATAGTATCGACGACTTCAAGACAATAGTTTGTAATTGCTCGTTGTATTCGCAGCGCATTTCCTCAATTGAGATCTCTAACGGATGAGCAGCCAATTGAAATTACAGTTCGATTCGCGAATACAGTGAAATCACGCGTCGCGCGAGGGGGGAACATTGTGCTACCTGTGTACCTTAATGAAGAAATAGGAGTAGGAACGGGAGAGGCACCCGTCGCGGCACCTTGTAAAGAGGCAAACGTACCGTGACACGTTCGAGCATGTAACCATAAACTCGTTTTCGAACACTCCAGCAATATTTCTCAATTAAAAGCCGGCGAGATGTTACCTTTCGTCTCGCAGCGGGAAATAAAACCACCGCGAGGGATCGCGCGTCCCTGTAATCGTGTAATACACGTAACACATTATAAATCTACACCTTTGTTGTGTTTAACAGGAGACTTTTATTGCGAATATCTGGTATTCGTTTGCTAGACGTGTTTCGATATTGACAACAACTTTCTCATGAATAGCTGTAGTCGCAAATTACTGCAATAGGAATCTCTACAGAAAATGAATATTAACATAAACGAAGATCGATGCTGCTCAATTCTTTCAATCTTTGCAACGCGCTTTATATTGGCATTGATCGCATTCATAATATTTTTAATCGCTATGGATATTTATGCAAAATAATTTTCCTTCTTTCAACAACTTCTGTACTGTTAAATTCTCAACGCAACTGCATAGGGATTCATGGATCATAAATTATAATTAGACAATTACACGCTGTGTAACCCGTTCCGTTGGCTCAAATCTCAGTTTGTGTTTCTTAAAAACGCATTCCCTCGTGGAGCAATTTCCTAAATTGCGTCTCGAACATGGAACAACGAAGTAATGCGATTTAGGGAAACTCTAGTTTATCGATGCGCGTCTAAGCATAGATAATTTAGCTTACTGCTCCGATGATCAAATGTCGGTGGAACGCATCGACGCTGACAATAAATATTCCCATTTAATGTATGCCGCACGAATTTACATCGAAGTTGAAGTGTCCCATTGATTCACCCATTTGACTTGAGGTTGCATTCGATTAGAACCCGAAGGAGTCAGAGGAATTGTTTCTTGTCCCGCGAATTTCGGGAGAGTCGGCGAAACGTCAATCGCTGCGGGCGGGCGGTGGCTTTTTCGGGATACACGTCGATCGGCAATCCATTTGCATAATTTCCGTAATTAGGATGGCCACCAATTAACTAAAATTAACCATGTGCGCTGTTGTCGCGCGTCACCGCCTACCGTCTATCCGAAATTCAGCGGTTCCTTTGATAAATTCGGAGTTAATATACAGTTGACGCCGTTGTCATAGCTGCGAGATCAGATAGCGATCAATCATAAAATAACATTAAAAATTCTATTGTTGTTCCCCTGCTTTTAACAATCATCGCGACAGTATATGACTCTTTCAATAGGAGCTTCTCACAATTGAGCGCTGTTAAAAAGAAACAGTTAGGATTGAGTTACTTAGACTGACTGGATGATTCATGGTATTGAAAAATTAAATAAAAATTCTTTAGCTGTGAATCAAGATTGCAAAATTTATTGAATAATTCTCGAATTATTTGAGTTCAAAAAAATTTTAATTGTCAAAGTTCAAGAAACCATCGAATATTTTACCAAAGTTATGTTAATTTCCTTGAATGTATCCGATTGCAAGGATAATATTCTGCCAAGTGAAACACGTACAATGACGTATGAACACTTTTTTCGAAAACTGCAGTTCGTTCGCGGAATAAAACGAACGGCATCAGCTGTCCATTAGAGATCGTTTAGGAAAAGAAAGCTACGAAAGTAAAAGAATCGAAGTGTGGGAGGGGTTAAAAATCACGCGCGCGCGACCTTACAATCCAGAACGAGCGTTCGAGAACGTGATTCGATGCTATTAATATGCGGAACGACGAACTTATTTTCGCGTCGATAATCCGTATCGCGACGATATGTAAAAAACCGGCCGGAAAACGCGTTCATAGTCATCTCGCGTAGCAAGATGTCGGGTCTTACGACTATCTACTCTACTATAGGCTTGTCATTTAATCGATAACGATCGCATCAGCGGTTTCCTTCACCAATTCTCGCGAGACTCGCCCAATCACCCGTTTAAATCTAAATCGAATGGCTCCGATACCGGATACATATTTCGCCTAAACGCGCCTTCGGTTCACCTGTATAGTTGTTTTTAACGAGTTCTCTATTGTCACCAATTTTACAAGCTTAGCAAAAACTCTACTGATCGCTATTACAGATAAAAATGTGCCGATTACCATTCCCAAGAAAAACTGCTTTAGGACACCCACGAGTGTTTTAGCTTCGAGGAAACCACCTGTAAGCGAAAACCGATTTTCTTCTTGTGAAACGTTTGCGTCGAAGCTTTTTCGCACTCGGTAATCGCGGATGCAACGCTCCGAGATGCATTAAACACCACCACATTTCCAAAGCCGATATACTTCTCTCGCAATATCCTCTCGGGAAACCCGAGTTGGAAATTGATCGAGTTGTTCGGATTTGAAGCGCAATCTGCTTGGAACCGTTTAATTATGAGGATACAAGTCGTTTGGTGACGCAGTCTTACAATCATTATTTACCCCTTGGAATACGAATTAAGTCATATTCGATGTAGCTTAATTCATGTTTTAATTCATCATTTACGTAAACTTAAGACAGACAGAAGATTAAGATTTTTTTATAAAGATCAGTAGTCTAACGATTACGTCAGCAATTCGGACAGTTGCTATAATATAAAATAGCGTGATTGAAGGCGCGATAAGAAGAAATGAATCCATTGGCAGTGAACATGAATACGTGTTCTCGGAGTTAGAAAGTTTGTTGTATACATAGATCGGCTGTTTTGTACGGGATCGTCGCGAAAGTTTCGAAGACGTCCGAAGGCGGAAGTGTGACCGTAACTCGGGCTGCTTGTTTCTCCAGTAGAATGCAAAAGTTACACGTTGACTCGTTATCCACGGTCGAATATTTCCGCTTGACATAAACAGGGGCCAGTCGCCTAAATCTTCCTAGAATCGTCCTACGCACTCCCGATATTTCTCGAACGTCAGGATTGTTAAGCTTTGCACATGGATGACTCCGGCAAGTAACAAGAACCGCGAGGGCATCGATAAGGACATCTTGCCGCAAATTGGCTGATCCAGCCGCAGCACCAACAGTAGCAGCTGTTGCTTTTCTAGCACCGTCGCGTTGGAAATAAATGGGCATCTGATATATCGATTTTGAATGAAAATGTCGGCTGCCCTCTACCTGCTGGCAAGCAGAAATTTAGCAGGCTTCGTTACGTTCAAATTTACGAAACGTGTTTATTGATTATTCATCACCGTTGTTGTTCGAATTTTTTGTTCGCTTTTGCAACAAGCCAGTGAGATCCATGTACTCCAGCTAGCAATCAGCAATATGAAGGAGTTTTGTTGCATGTCCTCTCTTATCTGGAAGAATATGGTATTTAGAATGGCATTAAGAAAAGTTAGCTCCAAGCAATAAGTATGATATGTAGCTACCGAAAAGTTATACTCCTTTCTCTTGTCTGAACAGGGTTAACAATTAGATGTGACTATTAATCCTGGATTGATTCTTTGTTTAGGTGGTGATGTATGTCCAACGGTGCATGGTGGTTCTCGCCATCGTCCTTTGCTATTTCCATATCCGAGGCGAGAAGATTCAAGACGAAGTTGACTGCGAGTGAGTACATATGCAAGCTCTTGAAACAGGCAGGATCCTCCAAAGGTCGTTCAGAAACTTGAAAAAGTGCCACTTCTGATTCGAACTTCTAGAGACCATTTCCTTTTTATCAAATGAGAATCATATTTTCAAAAAAAATTGCTGGCGAACGCCGCTTTTAGATCCACGCAGACATCGATTATATATAATGTCGTATACTGTCATTTCGCCGACATTAAAACGCGTTCTTTTCTCCACTCTCTAGAAAGCATCCATTCCATATAGAGTGCAGAGGCTCGATGTCGAGGAAACGTACGATGTTCCCAAATATATACAGACTGGGCTGCGACGGTAGCGAAGGAAACGTAAACTGCATCAGAGAATTTGAAGAAAGGCATCGCATCCCCTACAGTTCGTCATCGTTGTCGAAACTATTAATGTCTCTACTCGATAACGTAAGTCGCTCTCCTTCATCTTAGGATCATCCGATTTTTTCTCCACGATCAAACATTCAAACGTTGACTCTCGATTAACGAATTCTGGATCCATTTCGACCCTTCATGTGTTCACTACAACATCGCAACAATAAATATACTATAATCATGTAAAAGCAAGTGATAACAACAAATAAAAATCGTACAGCAGATATTAACCTTAATTCAATTAAAAACCTTGTACTGAAATGCGAAAAAGAGAAATTTACATTTACACACATTAAAACTAATTGTTGTGTGTAAAGTAATCGTGTTTCCTAGTCCTTCGTGACTCTTTAGTATTGACCTGGAAGATCGACGACAATAAATAATTTGTTCAAACAGTATTAATTATCGACGTAAATACAAATGAATAAAATTCTTACTACGTATTTTGTAAATGAGGCTTCGAGATATTCAAAGTTGAAAGTGGTAATTCGATGTACGACGGGCACACTTTTTAAATCTCAATCAGCTGACTGGCCAATTACACGCATGCGCTCATTTTAAATAGGCTTCCTGTATTAAGTTTTAAATAAATTTCAATAAAAAGTGCATTCGCGTGCAAATCAATGACAGCCTATTGATTTTTATTATAGGATCTACAAAGGGACACGACGTACTCCGCCCGGCACAAACAAAGAAATAATGAGATAGACGAACGAAGGCTACCTTTAATGCAGAATTTTTTGTCGGAATTGGATTCTTCGGACACCAACTATTAATGGACTGATCTGGAAATAAATATTTGCTCGACTCGTGCAAACATTTTTCATTAATCGAACTTTCAGAAATGTGTGTGTTTTGCCCTCTTTCTATACTGTTTACATCGAATAAAACTCCCTTTTCTCTCCCGAGCCCCCTCTCTCTCACTCTCTCTCCCTCACACGCTGTCTTCGCCCTTTCCTGGCCCCACCATACTCTCGTGACTGTCTCATGTAACAATTCCTTTTGTCTGTCCTCGTTTTTCTCTTACAACTGAGAACTAATTAAAACATTGTACCGACGCTATTAACAATACATTGTGTGCTGAAGCATCAGAAAACACGTTTCAAATTCGCAGAAATTCCTTGGATTATCCTATTAAAAAGAAGGTACGAAATTAACATCGTCGGCAATGTCGAACCTCCGCAATGTGGAAATTACTAATTAATAATGTAACCGTCGCCTTAAGCGTCACCGGCAAATGAACTTCTTGTATATATAAACAATTATTCCACAATTAGATATAACCTTGTTACGTTCAAAAGCGAAAGTATAGCAGTAAACGAAATATTTATTTACAGATATAATTTCGTGCGTTCTTGATGCGATTGACATAATGATAATTGCGCATAATATTCTGTGCGATCACACGAGAGATATCTAACATGTAAATCTGAATATATTGAAATTTTACAAGTTCTACAATAAATTCTTAGACTTATGTAGCGAAAGAAAACAATGTTTAATAATTTATTTACGCTCGTTTTAAATGTGCTACTTGTTACGAACAAGCTAGACCCATTTCCTCACGAATTAAAACTATTCCTAAATAGATATGATGATTCTTTAATTAACTTCATTTGATTTAATTACTTTAATGTACATAGTTACAATTTTGATGATCCCAATTTTATCAAAATTTATTATTAGTGCAAAACATTACAAATTACTATGTGGTGCGTTTGCCATGCAACATATTTCTCATTGGTCCATTTTTCGACGAGTGAGATCGTGCCTACATTTATTTATTATTATTTATTGTATTGTTTAACAATTGTTTAATTATAACGACCTACTTATTATTTAATCGACTCATTTAAACTCGAATTTTGAAAGATAAATTTCTTTCAAGTTGCTAAATTCTGTTTATCTTCTATGTACATATGTACTAACAGTTCTAGGTTATGATACGCTCTTGAAAGAGTCACGTGTTTAATGTTTTTCTCTCTCTACTTTTAGTTCTGTGTCGGAATACGTTCAAAAAAATAAAAGAAACTAAATGTTAAAAACTGCAGCAGTTTAATTGATCCAAAAAATGAGTATTATTGTAAAAAGAATTTTGAATTGCAGACGTGACTGCATGCGTATCTTATTCAATGTAAAAGAATATAATCAATCGAACCATGTGTCGTGCTGCAGCAATGAATTGAATACAAGAACATTCGTTGCATTTCAACAATTCCCAGAGGACTATAAAAAATGTTTTATGCACCAAAAATACGTGACTGTCTCACTTAATGAAGAGACCACCGAATTCCAAACATCTAAAGATCGTTCATTGCTTGAACATAGTCAAATGCATTCTCTTCTACAAAATTCATTTTATTACAGCAATACTATTGTCCCCACCATTAAATCGACATTCTTTGTCACTGAAGAAGAAATCAAGAAATTAATTGATATGGATTGGTCGACTGAAACACCAGACAATTGTATAAATGCTTTAAAGAAAATAACTTACTATCATTTAAACGGTTCGACTCTAGAATTGAGAACATATGATTATATTTTTAAAAATCTTACTAGTAAACTGCCTGCATTAAATGATAAACAAATCCAGTTGTTGATGCAATATTTAATTGTAATAACCAGCAGGATTGAAGATATGACACCTTATCATTCATTTACAACAGCCTTGGATAAGGAATGTTTGAAACGATTTTTTTGTTCAGGTGTTAATCAGATATTATATACATTAGATGCACTTTACCAATTACGTATGTATAATGCTGCATATATGTGGCGTGGATTACGAAAGTTGGGATCAAAACTTCAAAAATTAAATGGGAAAAAAATGGTTCAATTTCTATTTTATTTGAGTATGTGTCATACTCCTGATATACATATGTATGAAGTAGAATATCAGCTGTTAGAAAATATAAAAGATCTTACAGCTGATGAAATAGGCATTGCTTGTAGAGGCTTCTTTTTGTCAAAAAGGAAAATTCAAAACCGAGAATTAATAGAAGCAATGTTCAAATTAGTTATAAACCATGTACACAATATGCATGATATTGCCATGACATCATTTATGAAACAAATAAGGTAAAAAAAGATGTACTTCTTTATAATAAATCGCTTTGTTTTTTCGAATTCATTAAAATGTACATATATGTTTTTAGATACAGTGACAACTGCTTTTTTAAAGAATCAGTTCAAGAATTCTTCAGAAAGTTACAATCAAAAGTAGTAAATATAGAATCATCATTTACCTTAACACATATCGCTCATACAATGGGTGCTACACGTGTGTATGATCCCATCATAATGGAGCATATTATTCAAAGGTAACTCATATTCAATGAAAAACAATAGTATTGGTGTTATGTCAATTTTTAAGAATCATGATATTGGCATTTAATTCAGATTACAGGAAGATTTTTCATCAGCAAGATTAAAAGATATTGAAAGGATTATATATGCTGTCTGTACAATTGTTCCTCATACTGATAATCATATTTATAACAAGTTTTTAAATTTATTATTATCATCATATAAAACTACTAGAGCAAAAGAAATTTCACAGTGAGTTCTTATCGGATACTACAATTAAAAAATACTATTAAAAAATATTAACTTATTCTACAACTCATTACAGCTATCCACAAACTTTTATTCGTTGTGTTGCATATTTCATGCATAGAAAAATCTTTTCAGAAGAACTAATTAGATATGTGCTAAATCCTGAGTTTGTGAAAAACTCATATAATAGCAACATGAAACTATTGACAAACGAGTACTTATTTCTTCATTGTACAGTTCAAATAGAATTACCACATTATACAGGTCCACTGCTAAGCAAAGATATTCATAATTGTTTAATAAAGGTACGATTAATATTACTAAAAAGTTCATTTTAATAAATGTGAGGATTGACAGTTATCTTTTTAGAAGTTCTGCTGTAAGTCAGAGTTACGTGGAAGATTGCCTTTCGTAAGATTTCGAACAGAAGTTATACACTCATGCAAGGTATATTCATTAACAAAACATATCAAAAACAATTTTAAGACAATAAATATTGACTGTTTAAATGCTTAATAGGAACTATTGGGAGAAAATGTACACATTGATTATCTTCTACCACATTATTATTTCCCAGATGTAGTTTTGGGTTTTGATGAACAAAACAAGTTGATACCAATTTCATCAATTTTATCAGAAATGCCAGAAGGATCGATTAAATATGTGCCCAAAAAGCATTTGCAAACAATGAAATGGAAAGTTTTAGTTATATTAAATGAGAATTCTGAAATATACAATTATAATAAATATATAGGTCAAATATATACTAGATTGAGGCAACTCCAAACTATTGGATATACACCAATTCCAGTAATGATACCATGTTTTTTAAATTGATAGTTAATTTGAAATCCAAATTTTACGCATTTTTAAATGAAATGTAAATTTTTGCAGGTAACTAGAACGATTTGGGATACCCTCAATACTGATGATAAAAGATTTTCTTATCTGAAAAAACTAATTTACGAACAAGAACCTACTGATTATTTGAATGAATGAATTCCACAACATGTAGTCAGAAAGGAAAATATAAAAATAATGATTTACTTTTTGTTTATTTCCCAGTGACCATGATGTTTTGAACAAAATAGGAAAATATATATATAATTTCATATTGTGACATTTTAGTAATATGTAATAAATTTTTTTCTTCTATTAGTGTAATTTTTTCCAAATACTGAACGACTTTTCTATAATTTATTATATTGCTTAGATTGACATGAAAACATTAATATAATATTTACATATGTATATATATATATATATATAGTTAATAAACAAACCCATTTTTCCGTTCATGTACTTTAAAATCTGTACAACTTTGACCATAGTTAGTCGACGTAACTGTGCATAAATTTTTTGCTATATTCATAAGTAACGAACAACGTCGCCGTCGCTGGTACTGTCCTTATTAATGTTGGTTTCAAGCCATTGTACAATGAAGAAACACCTTCGCTCTTGACTATATTCTGCAATACTACTAGTGCTGGTTCTTTTAAATTTTTGACCTTCGAACATAGTTTGAATTTTAATTTAAAACGTAGCGCTCGTTGGGTATATATGTATACTTATGTATACATTAATGGCAGATAAGACTAACCTGTATTCTACTTTTAACTACGTCTGCTGGAAAAATTACAAGCCATAGGATAGAACCACCAACGGCACCAGCAATCATGGTTTTTTGCCAACCGATATCGTCTCGAGTTTCATGTGGTTTTTTGAGTAATTCTCTAGTGATTTCATAACCTCCAAAAAAAAAGAAATATCCAGGCATTTCACGTGCTATAGTTGACGATAAGCCAGTGAATAAGCCTCGTATGCCTTGTTCCTTAATGACTTGGTTTGTCAGTGCCCACGAGCTAACTCGTTTCTAAAAATTGATCATTTTAATTAGCGATAACATAATCGTTCTGTCATATTGCAATTTAATTTATCCATGCTTTAAATTACCCTAACGAAACCATTCAGCTTGTTAGTTTCTTTTTCCATTTCTGCCATCGCTTGCAATTTACATTTTATTAGCTCTGTTGGGCACAACGTTAACGAAGAGAAAAAAGCAGCGAAAAACCCGGCCGAAGCGTTATGTATAGACGTTAGGTCTTCTACCTTCTTCACACCTACATAAAAATATTTGTGCAAACTAAAAACAGTAAACCCGGTTATGCGAAGACAATGATTTTACCTAGTACATTCGCAATAACTTTTTGACATCCTCCATATGCTGCAAATAGAACTGAATTTTCTGCAACATTTGCAACGACTGCAGGCACAGTTCCTGCATATAAACCACGCATTATTCCATCCATTTTCAATGTCTGTACAAAACAATTGACCATTCCATTGTACATGGAAGGAAATGTTTGCATTTTTACCTTAACAGTATCTAATGGTTGTCCAACATATACAAGTGCTACCCCACCTTGAAATGATAAATAAAAAATATATAAAAATAGAATATTCGTATTTCTTTGGCCATAAACGTAGAATAATGATTACTATACAGCAGAAAAATGATCGAATTATAGTCGAAAATTTTAAGCAAATTTCAAGATTTCTATATGAGTTGATTATCAAAAAGACCTTAAAAGAATGAGCACAGTTTATCCCACTTTTTGTTCATTAAATATCAAATGTCTACATTTATATAAAATGACGAAATAAAGCCTAATCTTAAGTTAACAAGAGAATAGTAGATTCAATTTAAGTTTATTGATTATTTAATACGCGTCGATACTGTTTCAAACATTGTTTACGAGTGAAAAAAATGAACAAGGAGATTTAAATTTATTGAGAGGTATTTTTACCAAGTGATCCAGCAACAAAATCAATTAAGCCATCTTTCATGCTTTTTAAACGTTGATTCCCATCGTTAGTTAATTCGACTGTCATTGTTATTATATTAGTAATCGATTTTTAGCTTTTAGAAAGGATAATAGGTTAGCACGTGGTTTCACTGTAACTGTGTCCTATCTACTGCTCCCTATCCGATAAGAAAAGAGAAGGAAAGTTCATTTGTTGAATATACAAATCTGTGGTACTCAGAAACTTCAGCTTTATAAATTTTTTATTTACACAATGATATTCACGACACAGATTTCTGTATACATGTGTACATATCTTTTGTAAAAAGCGCACGCGCGTTTCAATTATGTACAGCTTACAGCAATGTCTCTGGAACATCACACTTTATAACCTCTCCGACATTGTACATTATTTATCCCCACCATTTCATTGCGCATTCAACCCTGCGCCGATGTTTAAGAAAAAGAAGAAACAATGACCGGGAAAAACAAAATCAACGAAATCGTATATGTAGCTGTAGAAGTGACATATACACAATAAAAATTAGAAGTAATTGAGTCAAATGTAATAGCGGAACAGTAACAAAATATCTGTGTGAAGTATAAGCGGAAACTGATTTTTCTTTATCTACAACTCAAAAATTGAAAATTATGAATTATGTTACTGTGTGGTAGCAAATCTCATCTCTATCCTTCCTTGTCTCTATCAATGGGGACGGCACTTTCGCAACTGTATATGTATTGCTAACCAATCATTGCAAAGATAATATATATATTTCTAACCTCTCTGGTGTCGCATTATGTTGCCCGAATTGCGAGCAATCGCAATGCGTTGACGAGACAAGGCACATGATTGCCTGTATGTCATTGATAAAACGAAGAATAATTCATCGATCGGTAACAGTTCAAGTATGATAACAGATAACGATTAATGTAGAAATCATAGTTCATGTATTCGTTGATATTAACTTTTCAATTTATTTAAGACTTCTTTCGAATCAACAATATCAGCTGCTTCGCTTAACTGATAAGTCGCTCTTACGATAATACATAGAATTTTTCTCTTCTCCTTTGTTATCTGTTTTCGAATTCATTATTATTTGAATAAGTTTCCGAAACTGAATACTTCAGAAGTGATGAAGGAAATCGATTTATTGAAACGTTTGTATTTTTTCGTTTAAAAATTTGTTTACCCTTTTTTTCATATCAACGTCTGCAATATTAAAATTTAAGCAACGATGCAAATGTAATGAAATTACAATCATATATAAAAAAATAAAACGAAAATTGACAGATATCTTGGTCATCTTCATTGAAATTATTTTCGTTTTTTCTTTTTTTTTATATTATGTGTACCGAGATAAGCTATTAACAATTGAAAATAGAATATAAGATTATTAATGATTAATAGCAATTAAGTAAAGTAAGTAAGTATATTAGTGATTGGATAGATGGTCGAGTTAGTTATTTATTACATAAATATTTGGGTGTACGACTTAGAAACTAACAACTAATAATCAAAAATTAATATTTTTAATCAAAGATCTTCAACTAATTTCATCAATCCATTAAAACAATTGTGATCTTATGAGATTCATACTATGCTCGTAATCTTGGGTATTCATTAATCAATCAAATTAAAAATACTAATCGATTAATGCCCGACTCTGTTACGGAGAGAACTGAAATATCAAAACGGTTGTCATGGAAACGCAGTGTTACATCTTTCAAATTTCAGGTTACCAAATTAATGTCTCCGATAACTTCAGCTCGATTCTGACAAGGGTCAGAAAGAAATGTTCACTGAAAATGTATATTGCACCAAGCGTGCAACTCGTATCCATGCACAGAGCAATGTAATTTCGTAAACAAGCCGCTCGTGAATCGTTCCGAAGAAATTCGGAACCGTCAAAGCTTTAGAGTAATTCAGGCAGCTTGGTAAAGTCAGAAATGTTACTAGACCGATGTGTTCAAGACATATATATGTATGACGTTCGCGACATTCTGTAGTTCCAAAACATGGATTTTCTCGCTTACGTTCACGACTAAATGGTTATCGTTTCCGAATTTGTTTTGACGAAGCGTGCGTCGAGTTTCGTTCGAGTTACGAGAAGATCGCAGCGATTCAGTTACAATGATCAGTTCCTTTACAGCACGAAAATAGGGAAAGTGTGCGTGCCTATAGTAGAACTGCCATGATAGATCCGAACGCGTCTTCGTCTTATTCGAAAAAAGTCCGAGATTGCTAGCAAAATGCGTGTTTTTTATTGTCAGGAGAGTTTCTTTAAGGTAAGTGCGCTTCCAGGATCGAGATGGTATATTTTGGTCGTTCTCAGGTTCATTGGGAAGAAGGAAAATTCTCTCGATAAATTGGAGCGCAGCGTGCCTCTAGGAGCGCTCTGGCTCGTCTGCGCCATTAGAGTTCCGAGCATGATCTCCAGATATTCGTGTTATATTGCTAAAATAACACCTAACACCGACAAACCGCTTTTGCGGTCCTGCACATGCTTTATCCCTCGATTATTTAACGTTTCCGCGATTCGCAAACAAATTCACCAATATGATTGATGCGTCGGTATTCCGAGATTTTTAACAGTGCATTCTTTACCAAAGGATATATTTTTCTCCATCGCTTTCGCCTGTTTCACCCCAAGTTTCATATATTTACTCTGGACATGTTATACTTTAAAGCATCAGCATTTAAACCTCAAATCAGTGCACTATTTCATGATGATCTTCCTGTTTCTCTGCTTAAATGTATCTTGTGTCAGTGATCTTTTCATGATTTGTCATATTTGCACTTATTTTGCCCAGTTAAAGTGTCATTTTCAAATGAACTAGCAATGACTATAAATTAGCATTTGTATTGTATGATAAAGGTAATTTCATTTAAATGTTTTTTATAGTGAATATACTACATTTAATGTCAATGAAGTTTTGTTACTTGTCATGAAGAAATGCAATATATTTTGTTTGTATAAATAAGTAGTACAGTATCTTTATGACAGAATTTAAAGTTTCTTTAGAAAGAAACTAAAATGTGTGTTTTTTCTTCAGTAACAGTACAGATTACAGAATGGTGGTGGATTGCTTGTCCATTCAAGGCTCAGCAGCTATAGTACGGAAGCAGGAGCGAAGATTGGGTGGGTCAGTAGGTGCCAAAATGCAACCTAACAATGTTGGTAGTTGCGGTGGCATGACGCCCAAAGAACTCTCTGACAATGACGACCTAGCAACTTCTCTCGTGTTAGATCCTTATTTAGGATTTACTACCCATAAAATGAATATTAGGTAAATATCCGACAACAACATAGGAAACAGTTAATTCCATTTGATTATTTATAAAATTATTATTTAATTATGAAGATACAGGCCACTGAAAGCAAATAAAGAAGAACTTAAAAAAATTATCTGTGAATTCATTCAAACGCAAAATTATGAGAAAACATATAAGAAGCTAATGGGTGGTGACTGGGGTGCACGGCTTCCACATACAAAATCTAAACAGCAACAGATCAATTTGGAGAAGCATGTGAGTCACAACTGCAAAAAGGAATGTTCGAATTAGCTTTTTATAATTTCACTGTTACCAATCATTTTCTTTTTTCTTTTTTTGTGTAGATTTACCGATATTTAAGAGTTTTCGACAAGGATTCCGGATTTGCAATAGAACCATGTTATAGATATTCATTAGAGGGTCAAAAAGGTGCCAAAATTTGTGCAACCCGAAAATGGTTGAAACATGACAAAATATCTTGTTTAGTTGGTTGTATTGCTGAACTCAGTGAAAAGGTTTGTTTACTAGCAACAATAGAAAGTATTGAGGGGAATAGAAATATCTGTTTACTGGTGAAATGATGTTCCAGGAGGAAGCAGCATTACTTCATCCAGGGAAGAACGATTTTTCTGTAATGTTTAGCTGCCGGAAGAATTGTGCACAGCTGTGGTTAGGTCCAGCAGCATATATTAATCATGATTGCAGGGCTAACTGCAAGGTTAATAAGATTGTCCAGTTTACTTCTTTTCACACCACCATTTTCATTTTCATCTTAATTATTCATTTTATGTATTTTCTACGAAATAGTTTGTGGCCACAGGAAGAGATACAGCTTGTGTTAAAGTACTTCGTGACATCGAAGTGGGTGAAGAAATAACGTGTTTCTATGGAGAAGACTTCTTCGGGGATGGTAACTGTTATTGCGAGTGTGAGACTTGCGAAAGGAGAGGAACTGGAGCTTTTGAGAAGCAAAAGCCTGGTGAAGAGCTCTCCTCTGGTATACTTTGAAGTTGATTTATGCTTAGGTGATATGTTTTCGTCTTTGCATCGTTAATAAATGATAAACTGTTACAGGATATCGTCTAAGAGAAACAGACAATCGCATTAATCGTACGAAGCATAGGCAGCAACCATTAAATCGCAATAAACAACAAGCGGACACAGCGTTGACTGAAAGGAACGCTGTGCTTGTTGGCAATGCAGCGGTAGCGCCGCAGAGTCTCAGCATGAAGGAGCTACGGAGGAAGGGTTTGACAAAATACGATGCAGAATTGTTGATTGCGCAAGGTTGTCGGTTTTCTGACATTGCCCAGCAGCAGCCCAACATAAATAATGGAGAGAACGTGTTACAAGCGTCTCGCCCACATCCAACCGCCATCACCAATTCCGTGACGAGGAACCTACGAAATAAGCAACTTAGTAAATTTGACAATAACAACGGTCATCAAAACAATGTCAAAAATAATCAGACCCTCAGGGCCTCCAGGTGAGGCTCAATAATTTTTTAATATCCAAATAAATATAACGTCAATTTCTAATTTGTATTTCATTCGTAGGCTACACAAGAGAACGGAAACCAAAAAGACCAGAGTTTCGGAAAAAGCTAGATCTCCTTTGAATGGTTCCATAGCGAAAAACATTGAAATAGCAGATATCAGTCATCGCAAAGAGGATTCCGATAGAGTGGAAGTAACCGACGAAGTTGTATACTCCAGACTTCATAAAACGCATTCGGAAAACACTTTAAACGAAGAGATACACAATATTTGCCATGTTCAGTCTCCGCACCATGACATAATAGAACAGTCGACTTGTTCTGAGATACAGAAAGAGTGTCCACCTGCACTTTTGAAAGATAATCGAGAATTGGATAGCGAATCGTTAAACGAGAAAGAAACTCGCGACATAGAAGTTAACTCTAATTCAATAGGTAATGTTAATGCTTCCGATTCTAGAAAAGATCATTATAGTACAAATACCTGTGATTCAGTTCATGTAAGTTCCATACCCGAAACTCGTTTAGATCATTTAGACGTGGCTAGTAACAAAGAATTAATTCCACAAGACAAGTATCAGTCTAGGACCTGTCATTATAGTTTATCGCCAACTGAAAACTTCGAGAATACGAACAGTGTGTCTATGCCGGCAATAAAGTCTGACAATTGTATTCGAAATCTTCTAGAATTTGAAGAACAACAAGATTCCAATGAAAACAAAGTAGATAATTACGAACTTACGAAGAAAAATGATTTTTGTGAGGTCGTAGAACAGATGTCTCCGATACTCGTGAAATCACCTAAAAACGAGGTCATTGAAAACGATAGGAATATTTCGGCACTGTTCGGCTCTCAAAACTCCATCAGGGAACATAAAAAAACCGATGCCATAAATTCGGCTACGTTGATAAAGTGTTTGGTGCAGAATCAATCCGAAAAATTCAATACATTTATTTCTGAGCCCATTAAATTCTCGATGAAGGACGAGCATAGCGAAACAAATTTTGTCGAAGACAACTTGAGTATAGAAAATAACGTAGAGAAAAATGTCGAATGTCATGGTGCAGTCTTGACTCATCAGAACGATTTATTACTTAAGAACGATGTGTACATAGTAAACGTTGATAATTCGGAAATGAACATCGAAAAATCGAATATCATTGAAACCTGTGCAACGGATATGGATTCTCGGACGCAATTATGTAATGAAAATATTTCAGACTTTGGTGTAACAGCGTCTAACAACTACATTAACTCTACCAGCCACAATCTCTTAGAAGATAGTCAGAATTTTCTTTTAAAGCAATCGATGCAACAACACGATATGTCAAACGGTACATCGAGATCACATAAGAATAGGAAAAAATTGTTCAGCGACAAAAGATCCGTTTCGACCGGGTCGAAAGAAGAATCTGAGACTTTGGGTGAGCACAAAACAGGTGACATGATCACATCCGTCTCGAAGACTCGAAGCAAAGTGATGAAGACCAAGAATCGCTTGACAAGAAATCAAAAAAGGGATCGACAGAAGATGGCTAGTGCCGATATCGGCGTGGCCGATGACGACTCGGGTATTCAAGGCGATATTTATGAATTTAGTGAAAAGGAGAGCAACCTGGAGGACATTAGAATACCATCAATAATGCGACGAACGAAGCAAGAGACTACTCGCCAAGCATCCGTGCTTACGTCGCATTTACAGGAGATGCAATACAATGATGAATGCAATAAAGCCGAGCCTCCAGTATTAGTTCCGCAGGAACCATGGCCGCCTGCGAGTTGCAATCAAAATCAGTTTGCAGATTCAGATGGCAGCAGTCAGTCGAGAGAAAATTCAGTCGACGGTGAAAGTCTGAAAAGGTGAATGTTGTATATTTACCTTCTTTGTAATTCATTTTTGAAGCAACATAAACCGTTTCATATCCTTGCTTTCATTGGCTAGCGATATGCAACCTAAAATAAAGAGAGGTAAATTTAAATTATACAAACAACACCAATGACCTTCAAATCCTGAAAATCTTGAGCGAAACTTTTGTTTCCAAATAAATATGAATATTGAATTATTCAAAATTGACACCAGCTAATGAGAGTGAAGAAAAAGTAGTAATAAATGCAATCAGGATGGATATCAATTAGTTAGGATTTGTCTCAAATAGGATAACTTTCACACAAAACTTGAAGCTTGGACTCTTTCACCAACTTCTTAGAGTTGAAAGGCTGACTTCTGCTTGAAAATTAAATTTTAATATTCGGTTTATTGCAGATTATCAACCTACAACAACGAAAATGCACGAAAGCCGACCAGCTTGACAGAATGCCAGTGGCAGGCGACTACCACGAATTGTCAAGTTTGTCCAACCACACCGGAGAGAACCGGTCGATTAAAGCTAACTTTGCGTATGAAGCGTTCGCCGGTTTTGGAGGACATCGTGGAATCTGGGACGAGTCTCAGTGAGGATAGTTATGAGCCTGAATACGAAGTATTACGTGTTGAGGGTGTGGAGCGAAGCAGACGTAAGAAGAAGCATAAAACCCGAGATCGTGAGAGACGGCATAAGAAACGCGAATTGAATCTGGACCCACCGCCACCTCCAATGAAAAGGTTGCGCCTGATATTCGGCAACGAGACGCATACCATTGACTTCCCGCACTCTTAACAGCTATAAATAGGAATTCGTTTTTGGTTCCGTTCTGAATAAACTATAAACACAAATTTAGACGTGAGGAAGCAGGCCTCCTTGTCCTGTTACGTAAATTTCTAGAGGTTCCATGAAAGTAGAAACAACTCTTAAGCGAAAAACATGAGTTACTCTATAAATGAAAAATTTAGAAGCGTTATCAGACTTTGCGTTCTTCTTGTATATTTGTCGTCTGAATTTGCCCTCGCCTCTTGTTATTCTAACAACGAATGCTTACAAGGCCTAGCGTAGTCCTTTGTTTCACGGAGATTAAAAGGGGGTGACGCGTTCGAATCAATCTCGCGGAAAAGGAAAAAGTGGGAAATTTTCATGCGGTTTTCGTTCATTCGTTCACACTATAACGAAACTGAGTGTATCTCGTATTACCCACGGCGGTAACTTTGTTTTTGTATTAATTATTCTGTACATATAATTTTGATACAAGAGACAGGCTCGACGATCTACGGTCTTTCACTATCGTTTTATCCTTCGACACCGATACACGGTTATTTCGTCGGATTTTCTTTTCTTTTTTTACGAGTATTTATGTATCGTGCGCTAAAAATTCACGCGTGTAGGATAACGAACGAATTTGAACATAGACGATCATCCCTCATCTTGCTGTTGAAAGCTGGCATGGGGGTGTGCACCGGCGGTTTGAGTTGCATCTGAGCACTGTTTTGGTAGATAAACAACAAAAAAAAAGAGGACAAAGGAGGAAGATCCATACTCTTATACTATGTATAAAAATAGATATTATTATAATAATTGAAATAATAATGATAATAATTAAATAATTAATTTAGCTAATACTAGGTAGCACACATTAATTGCTGTTTTCAGATTGCGTGATCGATATCATGAAAAACATTGTACATAATGCTTATACATATACGTATAGACATATACATACGTACATATAGATATATATGGATATATATGTGTGTATATATACATATACATATATATGTGTATATATATATGCGCGCATAAGTTTGCGTGTACACGTGTTCTGTTTTACCCATGGATACATGCACACGTATGTACGTGTATACGTGAAATGATTCATTACTGTATTCTGTATATCGATGTATTACAATGCCTTGCTGCAGGTGAACGTGAAAAAAAAGCAAACAAAGACGCACGTTAATATGTCATTGTATATCGGAATACACCGTTTACGAATATAGTAACGAAATAAGAATAATAACAACAACAACAATAATAATAATTAATAACACTAAGAGAATTTCATTTAGCGAGGCAGGAGAGAGGGAGAAGAAGAGAGAGAGAGATTTAAAAAGGAAATCAATTGCAACATGCAATGGAAAAATAAGAAATGGTAAAGTGGGAGAGAAAGGAGGAGGAAAGGAAGAACGAGTAGATTATGTCATTAACATCTTTTCTCGCGTCGAACTCGAGGAACGTGATTTCTTTTACGTTGAACCGTTTGCTTTATGTGTAGTAAAACAGATGCGTCGTTTCGATCGTGAAACGGTTTTTTTAATGGTTGAGTGTTAAAGCTCGATTATGATTAGAAGAGTCACGTGGTTTTCGAGCATTCAGATCTGAAAACGTTTCTCGGTCAAAAGCAACTTTTGTATACGTTATATATGTATATATATATTAGTTTCTCTCTTTCTTAGTTCTTTTTTCCAGACAGATGCAAAACAATTATACGGTGTACATTTTAAACATTTCATACACACTTTCCCTTTCCCTATTCGTTCTACAAAGATTCGCGCGTTCCACGCTAGAACTGCCATAGTGATTACAAGTACCCGGAATTTTATGTCAAATAAATATTTTATGTTTCAGTAACAAGAAGCAGGAGGTTGACTTTCACTTCTGTAAAACAGTTATTACGAAGTTTAAAAAGTGTATGACATTCAGAAAACTGCAAAATTGAAAAATTTCTTAGTTAGGAGGAGGTGGCGGAACAATTAAATGTTTAAACAAGAGTTACACGAAATATTTAAAAGTAATGTAGACTGCGGATCTTTATGCATTTATGAGATCGACAATATAGAATATTAAGAAGTGTGTATACGAATTATAATTAGCGGTGTATTATGTTAAAAATTGTCTAGTCAGCAAAAGGAAGATTCTCTTGCTCTATCTTTTAATAAATAATCTATGAAAATGTAAATTGTGCACAAAGATTGCACAGGAATATTTCGAATGCTGTTTTGCATTTCATCCATCCATAAACGCATAAGTCTGCGGTCTAGAAATAATTGTTAAATAAATTAATTTCTTTCTGCCCGTACCGGGCGAATTGACCGAAGATAAGATAGACGAACTTTTATGGGAACAAAAAACTAACAAGTGTGGCTGTGGAACAGTTCTAGCGTTTAATGCAAACCTTAATGATAGTCGTAAGAGTATTGTAAACGGGGAACTTATTATTTATTATGCATGATTCATCGTTCGATTTGTTTACTGATGCTATGGTAGAAATTTGTTCGGCTGTAATAGCGATTCGTACTGTTTGTAGTATCTACAACATTTTATACTTGTGCAACAACACTTCGAAAGATTCGAATTGACTTCTCCGTATCTTGGTGCGACTTTTCAACTTTTCCGCTCGGTGCATCAATAATGCACTTGCAAAATCTCTACAATTCTCACGATATTTTTATGAAACTTTTACCGAAAAATCGACCAATGTGAAATTCTTCGAATCTTTTAAGAAGTGTGTGTACAACTCACGATATACAATGATTAACCATTTGAGAGACATAAATTCGACGACACTACAATTTCCAATTTCAAACACAGAGTTTCAACTTGTTCAACCATAATCCTCAAATTAATTTATGAAACTGATGGTAAACTGTCCAAATTCATCACATTTCTAATTTTTTCGAACCCGGCCAATTTCTTACGGCATAAATTTATAGTTAATGTGTTAATAAATAGAAAAAGAATTATCGTCATCTAGAAACTATATTCGCAAATGCGTGCGGAGGTGAACACATTTTCAAGATTACTAAAAAATTGTCAAAGTTTATGTCTCGTTCGTTCGCACAGTATATATATTACCTTTCGTACGATTGGGCCACGGTTCTCAGCATCATCGCATTATTAAAATTTAACGAGGCTTTCATTTCTCTTGGCATTCTACGGAGCCTACAAGAAAGCAGATTCCAGTCAACGGAGATCTGTATTTGCAGAAAGATCCGCGGTCCACCAATGTTACATTTCTATCAAGCGAAACACAATCGCGGCAGCGTAATCGTGTCAAGGACTGCTGTACATTTCTATTAAATATATGTGTATATCTTTTTCTCTATTTCGTCCTGTGTTTGTGTCAACAAGATGTATACTCTCGACGACGATGACGACGACGATGACGATGAAAGCGAGAAGTTTGGTTGAAAAAGAAGGGAGGACGGACCAGGCGGAAAAAAATCAGTATTAGATCAGTTCATCGAAATATTTGAAGGCAAGCAAGACTTGATGTTTACGAGACTCGAGCTCCAAATTTTCACATCTGATCAAACGAGTCCATGGCGATCATTCCTCCACCGTGCAATAGAGCATTTAAATAACATTTAAGAGCGTTCCGTAATTTAACTTAATCATTATATACAAATAGGATGTAATTTTCCTTAAATAGTATGTCCGTTAATCGATCTATAACATTCTGTAAAGTTTGTGATAAACAAAAGGACAAAAAAAAAACCACGAAAAAGAAGCTATTGTATTATTCGACTCGACTGTTCTCGTTCCGACGTAGCGCCGTCGTAGCTGCCAAGTTTCTTCTCGAATGGGTCTATCGAGGAAACAGCTCGAATTCATGTATTGTACATTCAGATTTGCGTAACGACGGTTCATGCCCGCCGGAGAAGAAATGGCGAATACCTCCTGCCCCCCCCCCCCCCCCCCCCCCCCCCCCCCCAGTAATTCGACATTTTGCGAAATCATTTCCAGAAAAAAATTGTCCGAGTTTCCGTTGTTTCTGCGTGTGTGTAAAACATGTTCACCAGATTTGTAACATTTGCCATTAGATCGTTCAACGAGTTCCTGCGACACGCTTTCCTACGATTTTAAGTTTTTCAAATTACTTGTTAACGTTTGATTCTTTACAGATTTTTGAAATTCGCGAGCTTCGTACTAGTGCCAATTTTTAAGATTTGTAATTGCATTGCTGAAAGAGATTTGTTACCAAGAAACCTTCGGCTATGTGTCATAGATCGTTGAAGAACGTTTAATCAAAAGCCGCACGAACTTCGTGGACGATCTGCATCAATTTGTAAGCTAGAAAGTGACTCCATTTATCAAGAAAAAAGCCAGACGTATCTAATGGCTATTTCTTACCTGTGGTAAACGATCCCTATCGGGTTCCACCGGGTAGAATCTTCTGGAACGATCGAAAACTTCAAATGAATCGTGAGCTTTCAGGATTGCATACGTGTGTAAAAAAAAAAAAAACGGCGACGCTCACCTAACGCGTTCACGGTTTTGGCGGTCACCTGTACATATTTTTGCGGATTACATATTCTTGGATTTGCAAAAGGCTCGAATATCTTGAATATATCGCTTGCTTTTGGGAAACAAGATAAAATAAAAGATTTGTTCTCAGTGGGAAACGAACTTTCTGTTGTTTCAAGACCATGAACGTGTTAATGTTCATACTACAATTTATTGATGTTTGTCTAACTTGTT
The DNA here is from genome assembly GCF_028453695.1 of Augochlora pura. NCBI lineage: Eukaryota > Metazoa > Arthropoda > Insecta > Hymenoptera > Halictidae > Augochlora > Augochlora pura. Next base: position 6,646,293 of record NC_135781.1, on the reverse strand, counting down.
GATCGAACGAATTTCAATTTTACGAAGACCTAACGCACGAACGGTTGTGATTACACTTTTGTACTTCACTTTCCAAATAATACAAAAAGAAATTCGCGTTACTTTTGGATAGAGCGAGTTTATGCAAATATAAATTTAGAAAAGAGTTTCATGTTAAATAAAATTTAATTTCTTTCATAAACAGCTTCGAGTATTAGCAGTACTCTACAATATTTTATAAAAATTAATTCGTCCTACCCGAACAACAGGTTACACAGACACATTTTGAGAAGTTGGGATTGTCGTGACGAAATGATGATGAAACTTCGAGACAGAGTACGTTAATTAACCTTTTTATCGAGCGTGCATTGGAATTTGTGTATGCATTATATGCGCACACACGTGCTACACACACGCGCCCACTCTTATCAAGAGTGATCTTTCATTTTCGCTTTTAGCCCGAGGGAATTCATTGCTTTCCTCTCACTGCCATTAAAAGCTCATTAGTTTCCTCTTTGAATTTAATGCTCGTCGTTGTTATATTAATAAATACACGAAGTTCACGAATGCGAAGTGCAATGTTACAATAGCTATCGTAAGTAAGATCCTGCAGTGGGTGGAAGAAGTGTATCTACAGCCGCCATTTTGTTTTAAATTGCAGACAACGTACTCGAACGTTAAATTAACTTAATTATTTGTATGGGTTTATTTCAATATAATATTTCACTGTTAGCAAATCAGACGGTATTGTCCATTAAAAGATGGTGGCGTAGGAATAGTTCTTTTCTGCCCGCTGTGTGTATATGGTGACCGGCAATTTTAATTGGAAATCAATTAAAGATGAACCAGCGGTCTCGGCGTATACTGTAACTGTATTATTGTCAGTACTGTAATTGTATTATCTTTGTTGATCAAAAAAAGCAGAAAAAGAAAAGAAACAAAAGCATAAAATTGTATATTATCATTATTATTTTCTACGGATTAAGGTGTAATAATAAATGAATTGCATAGCCCAATAATATACACGAATGTGTTATTGTTTCGAATAATAATGTGAATCGTCTTGTCATAGATTCGTGAAGCCTGTAAAACCTACGACGAACACGCGAGAAATCTTAGCATGCAATTTGTGTATAGAGATTTCGCAGACCAGAAGCCATCATTTTATATATGTAACTCTGATATAATGCTGTAACGTACTATTAGAATTCGTTAAGTTATCCGTTCGTTTCCTTTTTCCTTATTTAACAAAAAGCTGCGCGCTGTTCATAGCGTGCGAGCTTCAGGATGTGAAAATATACGTTTTAATACGCAAATTGTGAAGGTATTCGATTTATTTTCTTGAAGAATAATTTCATCAATTATTCACACATTATCATAAACAAGATCTAGAAACAAATGTCACAGCTTAACAAAATCTCATGCATGGCAATTGATTAAGGATCTATTTAAGAAATTAATACACGATAGAAATATCTTAAGATCGAATCGGACTAACCCTTTAATTTGAATCATTCTCCTCGGTATTACTCATCGAAATTGATTAATTTTTCAATTTAATTTCGAATTGTTTTAACATTATAAGTAAATTTATCTGAAAGAGCTTTCTTTCAGCTTTCATTTGAGTTCTGAAAAGTTTGTAAATTCTTCGTTAAAGCAGTTTAAAATCGATTTCAAATTATATTTAAATTCATAAATATTTAAAAATTGTACGATAGTAGCGTCGCGTGTGGCGAAATGGAGAATCTCTTTATAGTGTTCATACAGCGCCAATTACTCAGTGGTAAAAAGCTGAAACTGGTAGAAGAAATTATCGACAGTCGACTCTGACTAAAAGTTTGAAGGATTCCCCCAATGGCTAATTGGCGCTATACATTCTCTGAACAAAGAGATTTCGCTATAAGAGACGCAATTGTTGCGTTGATAGCAATTGATTCTTACATTGTAGAAAGATTGAATTGTATCTAATGACAAGGCGACAACAATCACCCATGCCCTATATTTGTTATTTATATTTTCCTTACATCAAGAATCATTTATAATTGCGACAAATATTAAATTTCTTTTACATTCAAAATAATAAGTGTTTTTCGATGACGAAGTCATAACAAATGACTTGAACCCATTGAATTTATTAATAAACCATTTGTTTATTCCCATTTTACATTTTTTGTTCACGTGTAATTTACAATTTATTAAACAGTGTAAATACAACATTAGTGTCAGTAGATGTGCAGCATGCACACACAATCGACACATATATTAGATTTTCACTAATACCAATCGAATTGATGTCTATAAATGTTTATTAAAATTCTTTTATAGGAAAAATAATTTAAATTAAAAAAATAATTTAATTCTATATCTTTCTTTAGACCATTCGAACTATTTGTGACATGTGCTCTAGATATATGCGTAATAGTTAACAAAATTATGTTATCACTGGAAACAGTAATTTACATACAAAAAAAGTAACAAAAAAGGTACACTATATATACTGTACTATAAGAATGTAATATAGAAAATAAATTAATTACTTTGAAAAAAATATTTAACAACTACATAACAATCTTCTCCATAAAAACGATTATTTAAGAAAATCGTCAGTGCATAAACCTGCAATAGTGAATCTATTGGCAGTAATAAATTCGTTAAAAAAATTTCGGATATCATTATATTGCGAGATCTTCAACCTTCTTTTCCGAAATTCATTAAGTCAGAATGAATCCTAAAATGCAATCTGGATTCAAGGAGGTATCCGGTATAATTTTTTCTGCAATCAGATAAAATATTTGCAATTGACTGCCGATACATACATATACAATTGCTATATACATATATAATTAAAGAAGATGAGAACTCACTTAGCATCTTCCAAATACTCAATAGCAAGTGGAATGTTCCCTTGGTCTTTCGCCAACAAAGCTAATTCTACTGTTGCAAAAGGAATTATATAAGTATCTTCTCTAATTGATTTTTCTAAAGCAAGTGCACGAGTTAAACAATCTTCGGCGAATAAAGGACGTTTTAGTTGGCGCAAACAGGCGCCTTTTAAAAGTAACAGAAGAGCCTCGTTGTCTCCGTGAAATTCAGTTTTTCTGCAAGAAAAGATTTTAGTTTAGCTCAGCCTCTGATTTACACTGATCAACAATGATCAGGGGAACTCACGGGATATTTTTAAGTTCTTTTTCAGCTTCTTCGATTTGCTTGAATATGTTTAATATTAAATCTTGTCGTTTACCAATTGTTCGGAACAAATTCCACACGTACATTAGTTCGAACACAGGAAGAACTAATTTATCTTTCTGAGCAAAATAACGTTCCGTCTTTTTAATAACAAACTTTTCCATTGGCAATGATTTGCCTGCTATACGTTGCTTGAACGTAGGTGCTTGCATCATTAAAACATCGATTAACTGTTTTTTCTCGCTTTGCGACGGTGGCTTTTGCATGAGAAGTATTGCTGCCTTTTGATATAAATAAACAGTGCGTGACCAATTTGATTCCTTAACTAAACAGTTGGCGAACATAGCAGCCTCGTCCCATTGTTGCAGCGAACAATGTGCCCACATCAACTCCCAAAAACAAAGATGATGAAACTGAGGCCATAAATCTTGACTCTTCCATGATCTCGTGTACCATCCTATTGCAGTTTCAAAATTTCCTCTGATCAGTTCTAATCTGCCTTTGAAAAACAGAAACCATACACCGTTTGGGTAAAGACTTAACTCCTCTTCCAACGCTTTTTCGCACCAGTCTAGGTCACCGTCTGTATTACTTAAGAAAACAGATACTAGTAAATTGTAAGATAAGAGAATCATTGCACACAAGACGTGCCGTAATCCTCTTCTTTCCCTATATCCTGCGTCTAACTCCGACAAACCATATTCCTGTTGATAGAAGCGATATTTCGGATTATTGTTACACAAGCTTTTTAATAGATGCTCTTATTTATTACCTTATCTCCTGAAAAGCCTATGAACTCCAATAGTTTGATAATTTTTGCCGGTAACAATGAGATCATCTAAAAAATATCAAGAAGCTGTTATGGTCATTATATAGTACTACATGATGTTATCTAACAGAGATAACGGTATATACCAAATTAAACGCTCCGATTCCTGTGCGAACACCGCTTTCAAAATGAACTTTGTGAACATCGTTTTCCCATTTGCGATTATTCAAAATTGTTAGACATTCCCTAGAAACAAATAACATGCATGGAACAACATGAAAATTTCTTTGTTAAAGAAATTTAGATGAATAACCAGCGATATAGTTCATTTACTTATAGGACAGAAAGCAGGCACGAATTTTCAATCCAGCTTTAACAAAGCTGACCAAAGTCTCGTCCTCCACAAATGTGAGCATCGACTTTAAAAGAAGTGACTCGGCATAACATAGTTCCGCATGCACTTCCTCTGTAATTTTAATTCTTCATCATTCCTTCATGCTTCAAGCCTTCGGCCTGCTTTTACAATCAGCATTATACAATACATTATCATATAAATTTTTATTTTATTTTCATTGCATTTCGATAGCTAACGGATTTTATAAATTGTTATTGTTTTAAAAACATGGATTTATAAACACAATAACTATTAGTTATCGAAATGTAAAATTGGTGATAGATAATGCTATTATTAGATGAAGATCATTTTGTTAGATAGTTATAAATACTGTGATAACGAAACACTAGACTTTTATGAACAGGTCTTATTTACTAACTTCATGAAAAAAATAGTATGTAACAAAATGGAACAGGTGGTCACAGATAAAATATTATTTCTTACGTACACGATTTAGCAATAGAATTCTACATGCTCTTGAGGATACTTGAATCAACTGATCATGCATGTTATTCATAAAGCAATCCAAAGTCTATTAAACATACTATATCACATTAAAAGCTATATGCTTACCAATTGTGTAGGCATCGTAATTAGTCTTCTTGACCATTTTACCAATATTCTGTGTTAATGTAATATGTTTGCGTTGCTTTGAGCACAGACTCATGCACTGTTTTACTGCTGCGGCTGCTTTTGCAATGTATTCCTAAGCAATACATATTATAATATATTACTGAACAAATACTTTGCATTTATTATAGAGTATTGTAAATGTAATACTTGTTCAAATGTTAGAATTGCTTCAAGAAATGCAAAAACACTTGTCCCTAACGAATGATATATACTGCTAGATGCCCATGGTTCCATAATTTTTCTTGCTTTCTCAAAATCATTGTTAAAAAAACAATTAATTGCTCTTTTTGCTTCCATTATTGCAGTATCCAAATCCATGGAAGTAAGCCTGAAAATAAAACAGAAATAATTTTGATATGTAAATAAATATCTATATGTACTAAGTTACACAAGTGATAACTGTATACTTACTCTGGTATGGTTTCCTGGGCATCTTGGAACTAGGATATAAATTAAATTAAAATTTAATACAATTATAAACAATGTAAATATTATCATTTTTATATATTCATTTATCTATATATGTATATATATATATATATACCTCATCTTCTTCAATGTCTGACATCTTGGGCGAATGTTTATATACGCTTAAAAAACAAAATATTGTTTTTATTTTATGATCCATTGACATTTACCATATCCTTAATATATTTATACATCAAATAATCAAAACAGTATCATCTATGACAACATAATTACTTATACGGTATAAAAATTCTGTAATCTAATCCTTTTATCTGCAGAAATGTTAATCATTATGGGTGAAAGTTCTACTTCTACACAGATTTCTCAAGTGTGCTCCTTTAATTTTAGGTCATTTCTTTTCCAATCCCACAATGGGAACACACTTCATTCTAGAGTTCTAACATGCCATTAATCGATGCACTTCCATTTATTATATCTATGATAAACTGTATTTAGATAAAAATGTAGTGACAAAGGTCAATGATTATTAACTAGTGATAAATGTGATATGATAAGCTCAAGTATGGTTTCATTGATAATGATTAGAAAGCAAGAAAAAATATAACTGCATCCAAATATTCAATATTTCTGCATCATTTCAAAACAATCTTATTTCTAATTTATACATATTAAATTTTATGAACACAATGATTTAATTAATATAAAAAAAAGCAAAAATAAACGACTGCTATATAAGCTGTTACCTTTTTATACATAAATAACATGCAATGTTTACTTGTTATTTACAAAGTAAATAAAAAAATTGTGAACGTATTAAAAATTTAACATTTTATATTTGTGATTATTACGAAAAATGTTTCGATCGTTCGTCGAATACAAACAATATACATATCCATACGAAACAAAACAAAAACAAAATATATGTACAGTTATGATCTGGAAATCGAAGACGTATGTGATAAAAGGAATTTAGAAATAATCTCAAGCAAAGCGTCCTGGAGAAAGCATAATCGAGTTATAAAACAACGATGTGATAGACCTAGATCCCGCGAGTCTACTATAAAATGTACTAGAAATTCAAATTTAATTAAACTATTGATTAATTCGATGACAACTGTTTACAAACGAACACAATACAGAATACACGATACTTTTTCTGGCACCAATTAAAAATTAGTTGTTTTAATAAAATAACTTACCATCAATCCGTTAAACGTCAAATGTCAGGTGAATCGAACCGAACCACGCAAAAATTGGAAAGGCTAACGCACAGAGTACTTTTACAACGATGAAACTCCGGCCTTTTTTCGAAACTATCTTCTACTGCGCATGCGCACTGAAGTAGTATTACAGTGAATGTGGTTTCTTACAAAATCGTGGTATCGATATCTAAACGGGAACAACATTTCAAAAGAAGCTCACATGTAATATAATGGTCACTTTTGATTCAACGAACTTTTATATTAAAAATGTGCGTATTTATAATGATTATGCTTGTTGTTAAAGATCTTTATGGAATTCACTGTTTTTTTTTATCGAAACAAGGATGTATGCATGTAGTGACATGTATTATGGCGCTAAATAACACAGAATAAATAATTTATAATCGTTGCTTACACACATGACAGCGTCGGACATGCAAGATCGAATGACGTGAACCGATTATGTGGTTATCATCGTACTTACGTACAATACTACTGTACACGATCATCCCACTTCGACTACCTAAATGTTATGAACTTGGTATGATTAGAGTGGGATGGGCAATTGCCTTCAGTGTACACGTGACACCGTCTTCACGCACAACAGTGATGCTCAACATTGCCGCGTAACATCTGACGCATCAATTAGATCTTGCGTTGCAAGACGCAAGTTGCAAATCATTTGAAAACAACTAGAAAAGTCTTACCATTCGATAGATACAATTAGATGGTGTACTTTTATCTTAATAACTGAACTTTTGACAAATTGATTATAATTCCTTAAATTTGAAATAAAAACAATGCTTCTACGATAATTAAGTCTAAAAACGTATTGTATCTACGTGTTCTCTACATATCCTCAAAATTTTATAATGATCTAAATTACCGGGTTGTACATTTTTACTGGTATAATGTAAATACTTACCACATTATTAGCCCAGTTCAATGGAAGCAACAGTCAAATAAAATACCCTTAATTTTTCTGCCACTGTAAATAGAAAGGTTAAAATATGCCGATGTCAGAAATAACAATAAGTTAACAAGTAATGAGTGTCACTGTTGCTCACGTGTATGAACATACTTTTCATATTTTTGTTATGGGTTCTCAACTTGGGAAAATTATAAAACGGTAGAATGTTTCGCAATTCCATTATTTGTTTATATTTTTCAAGATAAATTATATTTTATTTAAGATAATCCATAGGTGAAAATAACCTTAGGACATAAAATACATTTTGTGATGTGTATACATATGGTGTGTACACGAACTCATTAAATGAATCTCCTTGTGTAATAGACAACCTTAGTGTCTTAAGTGGAAAACAAAATTATTACGTGGATTTTATTCAGGATAGTCTTGTTTTCCTGTTGTAAATGTCTCCTCAGATTTGCGCACATAAAATCAATTGACTTATCAATAAAAGCGAAATGTTTGAAATCACAGAATCTATATTTTACGGGGAAACATCTAAGTATTTATCGTATTTTTCGAACATTAGAGAAAGAAACTTGATTTGCATATATTCTTTTATTTGGAACGGAACTAAAATAAAACTTAATCTTGCTGGTTTTACATTCGCGAAAAATCACAGTAAATTACAATATGTGTACTGTTAAAACAACATTCTTAACAGTATGAAAGGCTTATTTATTTATAAGTACACTCCGATATTTAAATAAAAATTGTTGTATTTCTATTGTTTGAATAATCAGAGAAGCACAAACTCTGAGAATTAATACTTCTCTATCTTTGTGCGCATTGTAATAAACAACAATGAACAGCTTTCAAATCGTAATTTTGGTATGCAGATTATGGCACGTACACGATGTAAATTTAATCTAGCCATTTCTTCGGTGGCAGCACCAGTAAATAGCTTGTCATACGTCAAAAACAGTGAACATTTACCACAGAAGGTTTAGCCGTTGCGTATTACATGTAGATTCGGTAAATTTAGAAACCAATCGTCTTTAAATCTCATACTCACGTTGCATGATCATTTTCTGAAAAAATCTTCACTGTCTCGGACGCGCTACGAGGACAGAAACTACTGTCTCATATGTGCAGTAATGCATAATCCTGAAAGCTGTAGAACGATTTAAATACTTCTGTAGCTTCCTCAACGTTGACGTAATTAGACGATTACGTAAATATTTTCATCCGTAAGGATATACTCCTGTTTTCTTTCTGTTTATTGTGATCCAGCCACTTATACTTATGACGTGTAACATAACCTACTTATAACAAACGATAGCAAGGCCTGCAAGTACGTAGTATCATCTTCTTTAACAGTTGTTTTCGAACACCTTTTTGTCGCGATGTTAATGATACATCTTTAAGTTCAATTGTCGTTCGTTTTTCGTTAAAAGGTACCGTAATCTAAGATCACTATACGTATACTTCCTTATGTAAATATTTGGAATTGCTGGCTCTTTTACCAATGATGACTGCAAAGGCAATTGATGTTGTAAGTTTACCTTTATCTATTGCAAAGCAATATGAGTCAGAAGAGCAACCCAATTATGTAATTTTAGTAATGCCCATTATTTTAATAGCTTGTTTTATAGTGCAATATAATATGCATAATCTCATATATTGCAAATGCAAAAACATATTAGGTGATAGATTATTTGTTCATGACATCAGTTCCAATAACATCTATTTCTTTTCCAGTGAACGTTCACAAGGGAATGAGGAACTTGTATCGCTTCTTTAATTATCTTGGAAAAGGGGCAGGTGCCAGTTAACATAATTTATAATAATTATGGAAAATCAAAGTCATCATAGCCAAACTTATCAAACTCATCAATCCTTCTGGAAGAAGAGTACTCATGCTGTACCAGGCAGGTATGTATATCATTACTCTATTATTAGAGATGGGATTAGGTTCAATGTCCAAGTTTTATTTCATGAATTTCAAATGCTATTCCAAAACAATAGGAGTTCACACAATTGCAGACAATAGAAAGGTTATAGATGGAAAGACATTTGGTATTTCCGATACAAATATCTTGAGAGTAAATGATTAAAACAATGGTTATATAATTTTGTTAAATGTGATCTTGAAATCTACGCATCTGGAAAAATTTAATCAGATTCAGGCTTATTTATAATGTGCTTCACCCCATCTCTAATTATTATGAGATTCAGGAGAATATTTCCAGTGCAATTATGTATTTATACATATGTTAAATGCGTATTAAAAGACCAAGTCCCAAACAAGATGGTAAGCATGGTAAAATGGGTGCTACAACACTCATGTCTGGTAGTTCAACGAACACAGTGTCCATGAGTGGAGGTATGTCGAGCAGTAGCGGTGGATCCACGTCTTTTCAAGACTTTCAAGAAAGTATTGACGATGCTTGGGATTCGGGAGATGATGAATTCTGCACAGTTTCCGATGTAAAGATATCGAAGCGGGTCAGTCAATCGGCTGCAATCAGTGTCATTAATAGTCATCGGTCAAGGAAATCCTGTTTAGACTCTGCAACAAATTCAAAGCAGTCTCAACGAGTCCAAGAGATTATACCTGAAGAGAAAAAGGCAGAAGCTCTCCAACGATTAGCTGTTCAACCTTTGCACTTGCGGAATGCTAATTTGTCTATGAACTCGCAAATGAACAACTCTCAACATTCCACAGAGGAAACAGACATAAAATACGGCATTTCCCCGCAGCATAGACCAACGCTCCCAGGCAGGCCTCAGCCATTAAGGCAAACGAATGCTCTTACCAAATTTTTTATACCTTCTAAAGAACAAGGTGCATATAAAATCATTTCTTTTGCTATGTCTTTCTTTCTCTTTGCCCTCAACTTTGATTTATTGGTATTTGCAGATGGTGAAAGTAAAGTAGATAAATTTGAATCTCTCTTGGAAGCTACTGTATTAAACTTAGATGAATTAAGGCAGCTATCTTGGTCAGGTGTGCCTGCAAGATTACGTTCTGTCACATGGAGGTTGTTGTCTGTAAGTAAGAAAGGTAAACTGATACCTTATTTTTTTGCTTTGTATGAACATTTCATCACAGACATAAAACTAATGTGTTTTTGTCGATGTAGGAATATTTGCCAGCTAATATAGAACGGAGGCAGAGCGTATTAGAACGTAAACGGCTCGATTACTGGAATTTAGTAAAACAGTATTATGATACTGAACGAGACGAAGGATTCCAAGATACATATCGTCAGATCCACATCGACATTCCGAGAATGTCTCCCCTTATTTCGTTATTTCAACAATCAACGGTACAATTAATCTTTGAAAGAATACTTTATATATGGGCCATTCGTCATCCTGCTTCTGGATATGTTCAAGTACGTAAAAACGGTCATTCTTAGAGTAATCGAAATAGATGACATTTTAAGCATTTGTTTCTCCAGGGGATGAATGATCTAGTGACGCCCTTCTTTCTGGTATTTTTGCAAGAAGCGGTTCCGGTGTCCGCATGGCAAGACTTAGAAAATTACGATGTCGCTTCGTTACGGAAAGAGCAGAGGGACATTATAGAGGCAGATAGCTTTTGGTGCTTATCCAAATTTCTCGACGGTATACAAGATAACTATATCTTTGCTCAATTAGGCATTCAGCACAAAGTGATCCAGCTGAAGGAGCTTATACAGAGAATAGACGGTATGAGCCTGTTATGTTAACTCCTCAGCGATGAAGGACGCATCTCTTTATTATACGCATGTGGAGTTAACAGCTGCAAATGCAAATAAACATAACGTAAAAGTGGACAAATAAGATAAGTGCAAAAGAAGGCAATCCAAGTGTGGTCGTCGCTGAGGGGTTGAGTACGAGAATCATTTTCATCCTGTTTGCTTTACAATCTCGTATTTTTTTAGCGCCGTTGCATCAGCATCTTCATAAGCACGGTGTAGATTATTTGCAGTTCTCGTTTCGGTGGATGAATAATTTGCTAACCAGGGAGATCCCTCTTCATTGTACGATCCGCCTGTGGGACACTTATCTGGCGGAATCCGACAGATTCGCTTCGTTTCAGTTGTACGTCTGTGCTGCGTTTCTTCTTCGTTGGAGACGTCATCTGCTTTTACAGCCTGACTTTCAAGTGAGCATCATGGAAACTAGTGCGATACTCATTTACATAGGAGCTACCTGAATATCTCTTTATTCTTGTCATAGTAATAGAAGTGTGGTGGAGGTATTTAGACGGACCTTAACGTTGCTTTTGTCTAGGGACTGATGTTAATGCTACAAAACCTGCCTACTCAAAATTGGACGGACTCAGAAATAGGTGTACTGGTTGCAGAAGCGTATAAGTTGAAATTCACGTTCGCAGATGCTCCAAATCATCTGCAGGCACACGATACCAGGTGACCATATTGCAACGCGTCCAGATAACGGTATCGCAATAGTGGCCAAATGACTTTGGCACAAACGATTTTGTGCTGAGCTGTTTCTCCTGTGTTAACGGTCGTCATGCATGTTATACAATTACATGGTCTACGGCCACCTTTGGTTGTCCTAAACCGGATCATTTTTGTATCGCATTCTCTCTTTGGGCGGAGATCGCTCTAATGTATTTTCGTTACGTTTTACTGCGATTCTACCAGTCTGTATAAATATTATTATTATTTTTACTTCACTTTTTTAAATGAAAAACAGAATTATTTATAGACATTTTATCGCCACCTTTCGGCTTGCCAAAGACGTACGGGCAAGCTGTGACACTTTGAAATGCAACGTGAATCGATTGCCGTAAATGATTCACGTTAGGTTTGTATAGTATGTTTCAAATTATTATACACAGATAATATATGTATGTGTATATGTATACATATACATACACATAAATATATACAAAAGCGAAAAAAGTTTTATAAATCAAATGCGATTACATAATTGTTCTTTTACGCGACTTGTATACAAAAATCTGGTATGTACTCTAGCGATAAGTTTCTCTTCCCCAGGATAAGCATCTTTTCATTATAATTCTATATCTTCACGCTGCTATCATTGTTACTTTTCCGCTTCGTATAAGTATAATATTTACCATACATAAGGGTAGCTTTTTCGTTTGAATCCTGGTATTTTAGATTTTTGGAAAGCGTGATATCGTATTGTTCGGAAACCGGAATCTCGCGTCGAAAACTTGACGCAATATTTTGCCATGCTTACGCATTGCCATAGTGTATAGTGAAGAAGGAGGTTCTAAATACCTTCAAGAATATCTGTATGTTAAATATTCTTAGTTATTTCGTAGCCGTCTCGCTATATGGTCGCGTGGCACGATATTTTATTCGTTGTTAAAAAGAATGAAAGTATACCTGTCGATGATCAACGTTTCGGAGAAGAACCAATCAAATGCTGCATAAATACAGAAAAGGAATGAAAAATGCAAATTATAACATGACAATTTAGGTTGATATATCCTGGGCATTGTTATGTTTTTTTTTTGGACAAAATTTTCTACAGGCAAACACTTCGTTTTCATTCGCAGACTTAAATTGTTTCATCGAAAATTTGTATAATATCGAATGGAAAGAACGAGAGGCTGCGTAGCATCGTTAACTAATAAAAAGAGACTGGTTCTATCTTACCCATACGTGTACACCGTACTTCTTTCGGATCATTCCTAAATAAAATTCTAACAGGATACTATTTTACAAGTATGTAATATTAACTACATCAAAACTTACAACATACGGCACATAGTCTACGTTATCGATGCGACACTGCGTAAAGATATGTCCCTTAAATACTTATCACCGAAAGGTGAGTGCTCCGTTCACGTTGATACACATTCTTCGGTATAGTATGTCAAATAAATAAAAAAAGAAACATGTGTGACGGCGATTTATAATCTAATCTGTACTTTCGTTGACACCTCAGTTGTCGTCGATGTCAATCTGCCCGTAATCAATGCTCAACGGCTGCAAGGATGTCAGCGAATCATTAAATGCATCCTGCATCAAAAAACATTCATTAACAAATAGTATCGCTAAATTTAAAACGATTCTTGACATATTTTCTGACATACAAGTAAATTTTATACAAATATTTCAAGACTTACGTAATCTACTGTGACCGGAGTGGGATAAATACAGGGTATGCACTCCATTCGTGTGATTCCGTTGTTCTCCGCAGTGCATTCGCAGTTCTGACAGGGATTTGGCAACGCGGTCAGAGCCACCCTCTTTGAGAATACGCTGACAAACTTCTTGATCGGAGTCAGCTTGTCGAATCGCAGCTTGTCGCCGCTGAATATGGTCCCGTTGTTTTCCAAGGACAACGGAGTACAATATCCCAGGGCGCTCTTCGAGAGCTTCACCTGCCTCCTGAGGTCAGCGTCGCCGATCAGCGTTCTGGAGTCCTTCTTGGTGTATGATCTAGTCGCATCCAGGCCATAGAATATTTTGTTCAGCCTTTCCTTCTCGAACTCGAAGTCGCCATCCATCAGAATATGAAGAGTGACGTCGTGTTCAAGCAGTGCCTCGTGGAGCACTGTATAGTCAAGCTGAAATTGTTCCTGTTTAGCAACAAATATATAAATATAACAAAAGGATCATAAGGGTTACCCTTTACCGTTTGGTTCTCCGGCTCGCAGTGTGAGCAAGGCATCAGGATGAACGTCTTTGAGACGCCGGCCCTGAAGACAAGCTTCGTGGCGAATACTATTGCCGCGAAGACATCGCGACTGCCATCGCCAACTGGAACATGATCGAAATAGTTGACGAATCGTGCCGTGTTCTTCGTGAAGATCTGTCCGTCAAAAACGACACTCCTCGGCTTGTCGAAGACACCATTTGCACCAAAAACAACCAGGGACCAACGCGTGTCTTCCAGACCATGCTCCTTGAACTCCTTGCTCAGCTGGGTGACCAGCTGCTCTATACTGCGGTTCTGTTTAATATCCTGATTGCAATTCTTTCCTTCGACGATGAAGACCACATCGGTTGACATGGGAACGTTTTCGCCTTCGAGTTGCCTGAACTGACCCTCCGCCACCTGGCTACCATTCGCCATCTTGCAGCTGGTACACGCATCGGGTATCCTCAGGAACGTATTGCGGTACATACAAGCTTGAATGTAACTCAATGCCACCGTACAAGCTTCCGGTTTGTTCGTGCTCAGGCTGCACAGCCTGGAGTACTCTTCAGGGTCCACGGCGTCAAAACAGGACACGAACTCTGAGGATATGTTGGCGAACAAGTCTTCGCAGAATAATATAACGTCTTCTTCCTCTTGTTTCCTCATCGAGGCATGGTTCGGACTGTTTCTGCAGACTTCGTCATCGTCAATCGACCAGCTGCTGGCGAAGATTGCAATATCAGATTGTATTACGCCATTCGAGGTGATCGTATCATCCATGGGCTCGTTGTTCATTGTGCCAAGCAGCCCTGCGGTTTTTCCGTGGTACCAACCCGCTAGTTCTAAGGTGCACAGATTGAACTTTAAGTTGCACTCTAAACGCAGTTGATTTTGCTTCCGCTCCACTGTGATGATGTTCTCAGCCTGGTACACGTACGTAGTCCCGTTCTCTAGCTCAATAGGAAGCTCGAGATTGGTCAACGTGGTTGGCGAATGTTTGGAGACTATCTGTACAGTCTGAAAAGTGAAATGAATCATCAGGTTTTTGGAGAAATCAGGTCTGGATTAGGTACTAACGTCGTCGAAGATATCTAGCTCGATAGCGTCCTTCCCGATGAGGATAATAATCTTATGCGTGATCCGGTTGGGTTCATGCAGATCGTACTTTATGAGAATTGTAAATGTGTCGTGAACAAAGTCGCGAGCTAACAAGTACGTGCACGGTCCAACGAAGTCCAGGTGTCGGCCGTCGAAGGTGACAAGGTGCTGTGAGCCGATGATCATTGCTGTCGCTGAAATAATCATCGTTAAAGTGGAATTAATTGTTCGTGAAATAAATACAAGATGCTTAAAGAAGACTAAATATTACCTTTAAAAGGTGGCAGGCAATTGAAAGGATCCATGTATGATTTGTACCGATAAAGACTCCAGAAAGTCACGTTGGAAGACACGAAGTACGACCTCATGTCGGAGATGGCTCTGAACTCTGGGATCTCGTGGAACTCTGGAGTCTGGTCGAACGCGTGCCAAGACATGGGCAACTTCTGCTCGAGGCACATCAGTCCCTGGTTCGGGTCGAAAATAAATTTGGTTTTGGCTTCTCGATACTGGCTTTCGGATTGCAGAGCCGACTGGCTAATATCCATGAGCTTTGCGTGAATTAATCGAACGACGTTCTCCAGTTTGGCTCGTATCTCCAGATAGTCGTAGAAATAGTGCGCTCTGTCGTAAACTTGCTGCATTTTTTCCATGGCGTAGTGAATAGAAGGTAGCTTCTGTAACTCCTTCAATTCAGTGATGATCTCGTCGATGACGTCCTTGAGCTCCTTGCCAAACGGGATAAACGTGAAGTACCTGTCCTTCAGGAACTTCACCACCAGGCCAGTATACTTCTGTACATTAGTCACGATGTCGTTGGCCTTGATGTCCCGGTAAACTTTGTCTATGTCCTGGGTGAAGTTGGTGAGCCGATCGAAGTAAGGCGACGAGATCAGATCGTTTCGACGGTCGTATAGGAAATCGACAACCTCTTTGCTCGCCTTCCACGCCATCGTCTCGAGATAATGTAATGCGCGAATAAAGACAGGCTCGACGAGTAGCAGGAACCGATTCCACTGCTGGGAAATCGTCTGAGAGATCTTGCCCCAGAGGTTCTCTATGTACTTGATGAAGGAGACATGCAAATCCTTTATGAACTTGTCGTACTTCTCGATCAACTTCTCGATGATGTTTGCTACTTGAGTGATCGAATCGCCCCTCAAGATAGCTGCGATGATTTCCGAGACCTTGTTGAACGCGTTCTTCACGGCGTTGATCACCCACAACAGCGAATTCCTAATTGCCTCGCCCGATTCTCCCATTATCGCCCATATCTCATTAAGAATGATCGGCAAAGACTCGATGTGATGCCGCAAGGACAGTTCGTCGACCACGTACAAGCCAACCGTTACCATATCCTTAATGTAGAAATCATTCGCGTTGTATGAGTCGTTTAAGTAGAGCTTCAGCTTGTCTAGGTCCTCTTGCAGCTCCTTCAAACTACTGTAAAATCATGGAAAGTAGAAAAAGACCTTGCTGCAGCATTTTAGAAAGTGGGAATTCTACTAACTTCCAGTCGTCTAGGAATTGATGAAGATCGTCTTGCGCGTCGTTCCAAACGTCCGAGATCACATTCGCGGTCTCACTTTTTACATACTGCTTCCAGTAGTCGACATCGTTGTTCATGCCGTTGTACATGTCCATTACCTTGTTTTTGATACCGTTCTACAATAAAAATAGAACTCTAGTTTTCAAAGTAAAATCCAGAAAATATAAAAATAAATAAGAATAGCCGATTGAAATTTACAATAATATCGCTCTTTAGTTCGGGTCTCCAGCGGAGGGTCGAAGTCACCAGTCTGGAATGGTTCAATTTCAAATAGAACGACACGTCGGAGATCGAGTAGTCGTCTTGATAGGTCCTCCAGATGTCGAAGGACGCGTACCGAGCATCGGGAATATTTCCGTACATCTGTAAGCTCTCTACGGCGTCTGTAAGAAAGTACTCTAATGAGATGAAGAAGATCCATAATCTAACGATGATCAAACTTACCGGGAGTATAATTCATCATCATCTTGATCAATTTCTCGTCAGAATCGAAAAAGAATGCCCCTGTTGCATTAAGATTAGGCGTATTTATTGCGCTACCATTCGCAATAAATCTCTTTGTACCCGGAAAAACTCTAACATTTAGGTATTTTTTAGCTTCATTGTAGTCTCGTTGGAACAGCACCTCCTTCTGCGCGAGGTCCAACCAGGCGTTCAGCTGCCCAGTCTCTGTGGTCATGTAGCTTCGCACATAGCTACCATTGTTGGCAGTTTCGAACAAAATGTTCTGCTGCTTGAGAATGAATCCATGCAAGTCCAGATCCAGCTTGGTGCTGGGATGTTTACCGATTATTTTGTAGATATACTTTCTGGTGGAGGGTAGCTCGCTTTGATCTCGGATCAGTACGGATACTGAAAACAACTTGTCCGGATCGTTGGAATAATCGGCGATGATCTCTGCGTTTAACAAATCTCTGGGGCTCTTCTTCTTTAGAAGGCCTTTCAGGACCAGGGATCTCGGAAAGCTGGGATGCAAAAGGCCGACTGTAACGTCATACCGCGGAATAGGAATGTAGCTCTGGGTCGCGTTTGTCCAGTGGAACAGGGCGCCGATGTTTCTGGGCTGGTCTGTTTCCTGGTCCCAATCGAGCTGCACAATGGTCCTTATGTCGTTATTGCTGATCCAATAGGAGCCGTTCAGGATAAACTCTCTCTGCGGATAGGATACGGTCACGATCATAATTTGGTTGCCCATCTCCTCTGTGGTCCTGTTCTCGATGTCGATCTCGTACGCTATCCAAACGTCTTCGGCTAAACTCAGCGAAGAGTTCTGTATGAACTCGCCAGGCAGTACCTGGTAGTCCGTCTTCAGCTCCACGGTCCTGTTCGAATGGATCGCCTTCAAGCGAATCTCTTGGCCGGTATGCGTCGTTCTGATTCGAGATTCGCCGGCCACGTTGAATGCCGTCTTGTTGTTCAGCTGGTATACGTTCACATGCTTGTATTCGACTGTCGGGTAGTTTGTACCCTCGTTCCCAGCGCTGTACTCGTACTGGTTCACGTAAACAATGCCGATCGGTTTCAGCGCGTTCTCGATCGAGATCTGAATCTGGTCCTTCTCGAACCCAGCCCTTGATTCGCTCTTCGAGTTGTATCGGCCTTGTAATACCTTCTGCTTGTTATACGTCATCTCCGAGTACCCGGTGGTCATCTGCGGTCGCTTCTGATAACCATAAGTTAGGTGGCCCACGTGACGAGTCTGCAAAGGCACTTCCACGTGCACCTCTCCGTCGAGATCGGAGTCTAATTTTTGACTGCGATATGTGTATTCAGAGCTCATGATGGCCGTGTCTTGCGGCCAGAATACCTTGACGTACCTCTTGTTTTGTTGCCTGAAAGCGATTAAATCTTGTTAAACACGAATTATTCTGAGAAGTCATCGATTCACTTACAGAGTAGTAAACACCGTGAATTGACATCCAATCTTTGTGTTGTTTGCCATAGGTAGAATAGCATTTAAGGTTCCGTTGACGTTCACCAGGCTCTCATAGGACACGTTCGCTGAACCTAAGTGCGTGCTAGCTGGGTAGTACACATCCGCGTTGATCAATCGTATCTCCGTATCCGAGGTAGCGTCATAATTAAACAGGAACGTTAGTGTCTCCTGCTGCTGGAACTTCGGGGTGTACAACGAGTACTTCATCTCGATTTGCTTATTGTCAAAGGTGATGTTGAAGAGGTTGTTCACGGACTGGATGGGTAGCATTCCCCAGGACGCGCGCAGGTGACCGTTGATGTCCCGCTTGTTCATATGAATCTGCAATTTAAGAAATGAAGACCGGGTTCTGAAAACCGAGAATGAGAAAACACTGGATAAGTTAGAAAACAAACCGAGCCATCGGACGCGTAATTGGTCTTCGCTTTGACGGTGTTGTATCCGATCACGTAAGAAGTGTCCGTAACACCCTTGTTTGCATGGTAGCTGATCAAAAATCGATGGTCATCGCTGTATGGTGGGGGTAGTGTAGCTATGAACACTCCGTCGATGTTCTCGAAGTTGCGGAACCCGATGGTAGCATTCGCCGCGAACCTCCATCGGTCACGATCGACGTTTACATCAAACCCTGCGTCGATGTTCCTGAACAGCCTTGCCGGGTTTTTCATGTACAACTTAGCATCCAAGTCTTTAGGTTCCCGATCACCGGTTTGGTAACCAACAAGGACCCTGCCGAACATGTCCACCATAAAGATCAGCTTCCATTGGAAACCCGCGTAAAAACTGTCTCCGTTCAACTGATTGCGCAACGCGATGTTCCCACTATCGTTGGCCAACAACATATTCCCATTGAAGGTGAGATTCCTAATATCCGGTATTGGAGTCTCAGCGTGAATGTACAGCGTAGTGTTCCCGTTCACCTGAACGTTTGCAAACGTGGCGACTTGGTACTGCTCCACCTGGCCTAACTCTTTTAGTACATCCGCGTGCGCCCTGAAGTCCCAATTGAATGTGTTAATGAAATTCACATCCAGCGTTCCGTTCGTGTTCTGACTCGCCAAATTCAGCTGCAGGCCGTAGTTCTCTTTTCTCAGATTCACGAGTATAACGTCGTCTCCGGATGTCGGCTGCAACTTCATGTCCATGTCGAAGACGTTTGAAGATTTGCCCTTCGGGAGGAATGTGGCTGACACCAAAGAAGTCTTTTTCGTCACGGATTTTAACTCCCCGTTCAACTGGTACACAGTGTCGTTAATCTTCTTCAAATCTCCGTTAAACGTCAGGTAGGGCTTCGACACTTCCGGCATGAAGAATTCAGATTCGATGGAACCGTCGTTGTAGTAACCAGTCAGCTTATACGTTCTTTCATCCAGATACCTCACGTACATCGTCACGTTTGCGGTGTCGTTGGTAGCAATGTTGTTCATGTAAGTGACGTCTGCTTCGACGCTCTTCAGCACCTGCAGCCACGTCCTCAGCGCCACGGAAGCTCTGATCTGGTCTTCCACCGCATACCAGTCCGACTGGAAGGAGAACGACTTGGAGACCGGCTCGGCAATGTCAACGCTCACCCTGACGTATTTTTCCTTTGCTGTAAAGTCTCTCTTAGCTGTGATTGTGGACTTCGGAAGCTTCACCATCGGTGTGTCGACTTCGGTAACGAGAACTGTGTGGATCATCGCCTCATCGGTTTCCAGGAGGCCGAGGATGTCGATCACCGCGTTCGGCGCACGCATCGTCACCTTGGTTTTGTGATAGTTCTCATCAATCTCCAGAGTCGTGTTTGTCATGAGGAACTTGAGGAAGTCTAAGGGAGTCTTGACGTCCATCTGCAGGAAGTGAACCTTTGAGTCGTCGGTCTCGCTCTCACTGTACACGTAAAGGACAGTGACGCCAGATTCATGCCAGGTCACGTTGCGTCGGACGTTCACGGCCAGCTGCATGGTGTAGCTAGGTTTTTCCATATCCACGACGAACGCGTTCACGCAGACGATCTCGTTGGCGAATGCGAACGGTGTTATTATGTTTAACTCGTTCCTCAGATTGAATAAATCTTCTATGTAGAAGTTATCGTCTACGAGGATCTTCTTACCGAAACACTGCAAGTTTCCTATGATCTTATACTGCGGTCCTTCGTGGTCGATGTCCAGCTCTGCTATTATGGGCTCTACGATGGCCAAGTCTAACCCAACCTCACCATGCCAGTAGAGGGTGTTGCTTTCCTCTTCTTCGTCCAGGAGATCCTCTTCCTGGTCTAGTTTCGGAGCCGTTGAGTTATCTGCGGCGCTGATCGGTGCTTTGATGGGTATGTTGACTGGTGGTGGTTTCGGTGCAGCCTTTGCTCTGATGCCCAGTTTCACCTCCATCAACCTCACTGAGAACTCGGTGTCGACGTCCAAGTTGTCTTGTTCCGTGGTCGTGGCGATTAATTTTGCTACCACCCCGATCTGCTCAAGTCCCGTCACCGGCGTGAATAGCAAGTAGGTATAATGGAAGTCGGTGATGTTCCTATAGTGCCAGACGCCCTGGAACCCGGCGGTCATGTTATTATACCCGACTCTGAAATCAGCCTTGTGATTGTTCAGCTTGGCCACCAGCAACAGACGCTGCAACAGTTCCAACGAGGTTGCCAGCGACAGCTTCACGTTGCAATCGTACTCCGCTGTGAGGAACTGAATCAAAGCCTCCACACCTATAGGTCCTGACGGCGTTGTTATTTCGGCAACGACGTGTCTTTTGCTTTCGGAGAGACCAAATCGGCCACGGATAAACGAGAACTTCTCTAGAGGCGTGGTAATGTCAAATTGGACCATCGATTCTCGGAAATGACGTAGGTCCCCGATTAATTTCGTCGTGTAGGTTCTCCTGTCTAGGTCGAGGCTCGCCATTCCCAGGAACTTCCAATCCGGTAAGATCTGCAGCTGACACTTCAGATCTGTTTTCTTATAGCTGGTCACTGGAGACTCGAGGTACAGGTTTCCGGTCAAGTTAAACACATTATCGGACTCTTTGTCCAAGTACCAAATGCTCCACGCGTTGATCGTCTTGTCTGGGTTGTACTTGATTAGCAGACGTGTGTCGGCGATTTGGTAATCCACAATCTTGTGAGTGATATTCACCGTAAAAAAGGAAATCGAGTGAATTGAGCTGCTTACAGCACAGTTCGCTTGCCATTCCGATATCTTATCGTGCTCTGCCACGCTGCCATCAAATTCTGCCATCATCACCTGTGAGTCCTTCCAGTGTGTACTACCGCTTAGCTTCAAGCTGTTTCGCTCCTGTAGATATCTGTAATTACATTTACAATCATTAGAAACTATTGTTAAACCATCAGCGTGTCTAGATCAGAAACAGTTTAAAAGATATTTACTTGGTGCTTAGAGCAGTTTTTCTCCAGTTCTCGAAGGGTGTAAGGAATTGGCCTTCGATTTTGATCAACCTGCTCGACTCTGAGAAATCGTACTCGGTAGCGATGTACAATCCAATGGTTTTATCCGGATTCCAATCAACGGTAGCATCCACAATGTAGTTGTAGATTCCTCTGGCAACAATGCGACAAGAGCTGCTGATAAAACGGCCTGGGTAAGTCAAGGTTAGTACGGTGCTCAGATTCTTCTCTGGAAGCTGGTTCTCCGTCAGCGCCGGAACGAACGTTTTGTCGAAGTTGAACGACACGGCAAGCTTCAATGCAGGATCTCTATTAGCATCCCACTTAATCTCTGCCCCGAAGCTCTTCCTGTTCTCCTCGCTCATGCCGGTCAAAGCCAAGTGGACGTCTCTCCACTTGTCCAAATGCACCTCCATCCGGATCTCCTTCTCGATGTCGACAGTCGACATTACCGAGTACACATTGCTCTTGTACCTGTTGGAAAAGGGCATAGCAGATTAAGATGGTCAAAACTGCCCTTAGAGGTTTTTCAATGAGTCATATATCGTTCGATAGCTGACCAATAAAAACTCATATGTGCAAAATTTTAACCCTGTAACTTGTCCTGAGGATGCCGTACCTGCCCTCGATGTACGAGATTAAATGCGTTGGCGATCTCACCGCGTGAGTGAGTATGAACGCGTACTTGTCCCGGTTCACCT
Organism: Augochlora pura; assembly: GCF_028453695.1. Taxonomy (NCBI): domain Eukaryota; kingdom Metazoa; phylum Arthropoda; class Insecta; order Hymenoptera; family Halictidae; genus Augochlora; species Augochlora pura. Next base: position 6,623,480 of record NC_135781.1, on the reverse strand, counting down.
GTTCTACGAAAACGCTCACGTTCAGGTGGGCGTAGTTGCGGTATAGTTTGCAATGCAAGAGAACGTCACTGGCAAACGTCGGCGACTTTAACATGAGCTTCAGAGTATGACTGACCACGGACCCCAATGATCGGTCCGAATAAGTGCCACGCGCTGTTATATTGTACCCAGTGAACGAGGTCTCACTGAAGTCGATCTCGTAGATTCTTTTCGACCTCTCCGTAATTCGCACATCCAACAGCATTGCATTAAAATTTGGTATTGACAAGTTTGCGTGCCCCTCCATCACGAACATCAAACCTCGTGGCATTAGCAAATTCACGGTTAGGACAATTTCCTTTCCTAGAAACACCAAGATAAGTACGAATAAGAAGAGACCATTAAAAAAGAAGAGGCGAAACATCTGAAGGAAGAGATCGTATAACCTGGAGCATATCCTATCAGCAAAGTAGTTCTCGATTCGGGTCCCATAGCTGTGTGTTTGATGCCAAACTTGATGTCCAGGTTCTGTATAGGCTTTGATATAGCGATTAGCGCACTCATATTGGTATCCTGATTCTGGAAATACATCTTCGAGTAAGAGAGAATCAACTTCGCCGTGAGCTTATGGCGGTCGTCCATCAGGTGTGGCTTCGAGTTCACTTCAGCGTGCAATTCTAGGTGACCGAGAGCCTGCTGATACCAGGCAGTGACCATGGTGTTTAATTGAGGATACGCCGTGGAGTGTAGCTTCATGTCGGCTGTCTTTTGCGTCAGTGTCTTTGAAGATCGGTTCACCAAAGATACTTCGAACTGCAGTGTTTCCTTCTTAGGCATCTTCTGCAGTTGATAATCTAACTTGAAGTCACTGGCCAGACTAGCGTTTCTTTTGACGACGTAGCCCACCAACTTGCTCCAGACCTTCTTCGTCCGGAAAGTCAGGTCCACGTCGCATTGCAGGACATCGCTTTTCCAGGCGTTTCTTATTGTCCCTTTATCAACGAAGACTCTTGTCAGTGAGTTATAACTTCATTACAATAGATTAATGCGTATAAATGTTATACTATACCCGAAAGAGCCGCCACTCGTTCATTGTTGATGATTAAGTGCATCTCTGGACTGTAAGTGTAGCCGTAGTTGAATTTCTTTGTCGCGTAACCCAGACTGGCATCCAGGTGTTTCGTGCCGTTTATATCGAAGCCTATATCGATAAACGTCTCGTTCTCTGTGTTCTTGTAAGTCCCTGGCGTAAAAATAAGTAAGATCGTTGAAGATAAGTAGATGATAATTATGATATTTAACTACCTTTCGCAACGATAGAATTTCCAGCGGATCGCAACAAAACAGTGACATAATCAGACTTTGTGTCGAAGAACACGGTAGCACTCAATTCTCTGTTCACCTGCGACCCGGGCGTGTCAAATGCAACCCTAAAGATGTTCTGCTTCTAAAAGAGAAATCAATATGTCAATAATAATTTCACACATCAATTAAACAGTGAAGAAAACAATGGTACCTCTGTCTTCTCCCACTTGTATTCCAATAAGTAGTTCTCTGCTGTAGGGTCGGCTTTGTTCAACGAGATCTTGAAGAGCGTGGGGCCAGCAAGTACGAAGTACGGAGCGTCTGTATTCTTCGTCACGTTTGACAGCTGATAATCAACGCATAATTTTAATCCTATAAGTCTGTCAAGAGCGGTCCAAGAGCAACTGGTGTTGGCGATCACGTTACTAGGAACTGTTCTCTTCAAGCTATCGTTTTGATCAGCGATTAAAATTCCCAGCGGTGTTTCTTTATATTTCTCGCCCTTGCCCGACGTCAGGAGAATATCAGTTCCGATGGAGAACACCTCCATCTTCTTGTTAGGCAGACCCAAACTCATTTGAATGGAGCGCAATCCTTTTACATTCAAGTGAAGCTGAACCGCACTCGAAGAGTAGACGTTCGATCGTAATTTTACACCCGCACTCGTGTAGAAGGCGTCTACAGACATGCTGCCAACGACGTTCACGCTCACGCTGGGGAAAGACGAATTGTCAAGAGGCCAAATATAATCAAACTGCCTTTTAAAACATCAAACATCCACCGTATCATATTCGGTACCTTGGCCCGATGTTGCTGACGAACTCCATGTCTTTGTTGGCGATCCTCGCGATATCGAGCCACCCTGACATCGTAAAGTTGCATGCTGCAGATCCTGTGAAATCCAGACGAACTGGTAGACCAGATGCCAGCGGTACCACGTAAGTTGAATCTAAGAACATCACCGCGTTCTCGAAGTGGATCTCCTTCCCAGAAGCTATTTGCTTGAACTTCTCCCAGGGGTTCAGCCGCATCAAAGCTTCCCTGATCTCCTTATCGCCGTTCAAGACCGAATAGTCCAAATCATTACCAAATATCTAATAAAAACGAAATCAGAATTAAGCGTTTAGAATACATGAAATTCTGAAGGCTTCTAACGTACCCTGTAGCTGATGCTGATTCTCGGGTTCTCAAAGTCGTTGTCGATCACATTCGGCAATCGCTTCACGCGTTTCCAATAGTCCTCCTGTTCCGGCGCCTCCCTGAAACTCCTCAACAGAGTCTTGAAGAATCCTGACATCTTGTCACTATTGTACGGTCCTTCCGGCCCAAAAAACTTTTCCGCGTAATACTCGAGACCTTCGAGCCTGGTCGTGAACTCGAATACATTTACGGATTCGCTAAACAGATCGAAGGTTACGTTAAAAGTCGCCGAACGGGGTATGTAGGATTCCGGGGCAAATATCAGGTTCCCCTGGTAGTTCGCGCCCACGTTGTACTCCTCGGAGAAGAACGAGCCGTCGTAGTTGCGCGAGAACTTCCTCCTGTCAGTGTTGAACTTCTCTCCGAGATCCCTGTCGGTCAGCAAACTCTGGATCTCGATGTTCGTCGGCGACGCGGAGTTGTAGAGGTTGGTCAGATGGCTCCAGACGAAGGTTCCGACTGGAAATGCAACAATAAGATTCAATGGTAAATCATAGTCCCTTTACATAAACAAGCATCTTCTCCCTATAGATTTATTGCCGTATGTGCTCTGTCCAGATGTTCTGAACTTTTTTCGGTAGGGACTCAGGGAAATACAGTACCTTGGTTTACTTCCTCCATCTGCAAGGTGTGCTTGATAGTCTTGATGACGTTGTAATCGGGACAACGCATCACCTGGAGGTAGGATGCGATACGGATCTCCGTGTTCAAGGTAAAGTTTCGGTAGTAGTCTAAGAAGAAGAGGTCACGCGTCTTCTCGCAGGACGGCATCCTGCGATGAGCATCGACGGCAGCAACGCGCACTTCCTTCGGCACGAATCCGCTTGTATCGTCTATGCACATCTTTAGTTTCTCCTTCAAGGTCTCTGTTTCCAAACCCATATTCCCTATTGCCTTCAACGCCTTCATTGTCTAATATCAAGAATACCAATAATCGATAACACGTTTATATTACGACCAGCGAAAATTTTCACAAAATCAAATGTTTGATTCGCTTACTTCCGTGATCGTGGAGTCGGCGTGGGGCCGAGGCTCGCAACCGATCGCGATTTTCTGCTCCAGATCCGACATGAACTTCGCCACGGGGCCGGCCTTGCTGCACGAGGTTCCATGGATCGAACAGTACGTGTGAATTGTCGTCGCAAAGCTAAGCATAAACTGGCTTTCCGGAATGTGTCGCTGAAAGTACAGGTGCGACAGAGCTTTGATCGTCATGAAATCCGGTCGCGGGATCAGGGCAAAAGCAGTCACCCAACTATCCACGGTACTCTGATCGACATACTTTTGCGTGATCAGATCGATCATCACGTATACGGCGGCGTTGTTGCCGATGAACGGCAGAGCGTCAACGATGTACTTTCTGTGAAAACGACGAGAACAATAATGTTACCAAGATAAGTATTAAACTAGGCGCGAAAAGGACATGTACAGTAAAGCTTAAACAACGATTTATCAAGGTTAAGGTCTGTCGGTTGGTTAATCGCCAGGTACCTGCACCCTCGGTTAGGCAACTGAAAGTGTACCCCAATTGTTGTAAAATCGGATAATTCTGAAACCTGTCACGGTCTCCTCCGAGTCCCATTTCTTACAATAGCGACTCGAGTGTCCAAAGATCCTTCAATAGATCATAAATCAATAAATCTTGTTCCAAACTCACTTTCCAGTCTTGCAGTAGGTATTGGCTCTACTGAACAATTGTGAGAGCGAGGGATAGTCGTCGAAGACCCGCTGGAAATGGATGAACGCGGCAAAGGTTTCTGAGAATCCTTGCTGTGGTTCATCGGAAGCTGTCCCCCATTTGCACATCGCCTTTAGAAGATTCCTGGGCGACCTCAGTTTCCAGTTTGCCTTCTCGGCAGTTCCCATATAATCGTAGAGCAGAGTGGTTCTCTTAATGCGATCAGGTTCCTTGCTGTTATCATAGTCTTCGTTCTCGATGCTGCTGCCGTAGTCGTTCGATTGCTCTATTCTGGCCTCCTTGACGAGTTTGAGCATAGCCGTCGATTCCGTCCTGGCACCTGTCGTTCCGCTGGAGAGCGGCTGCAAACGATGCACATCTTTGCAGATGACCTCCTCGTAGACGTTGTGATCGATGGTCAGCTCGCAGTCGCTGCGAGACTCCAAAAGAGGATGCTTCGAAGGATTGGACCTTGAACTCCTAAAAATTGAGCATGCATCGAGTCAAGCCAAAAATCATTGCAGTAATAGATAGATAACCGCATCTCTACCTGTAGATGTTCGACTGAATAACAGAGAAGTGTTTCGCGCCATAAGCGCAGTTCGACAGGTTCTTCGATTTCTTAACAACCAGACTAGTATGTCTAGCCTCGTAGAGACGGTAAGAAGTCTCGCAAATCCCATTCACGTCCAGCTCTTCCACACGATGGTCGACGTCGAACCTCTGCATATTGTTCTGCAGCATCGACAGGACACCTCTCTTCAAGTTCAACGCCCAAGCGGGTTCCCCATCATGAGGGCACAGCTCGTTGACTTTTCCATCGTCGAACACAAACCTCAGGTTGTACTGGGCCAGGTTTTTGTTGAACTCTGTATCCGCGACGCTGATTCCGGGTTCCTGTTCTAGCTTCGCCTTATAGAATTTCAAATTGCCCTCGCAGGGGCTCGTGAACCACACCACCGCGTATGCATCTAGGTGCAAGGTCGATTCGTTCCTCGATTCTTCGCCGCCTAAGTTTGTGCTCACATTTACCGAATACCTGTACTTGTACAGCACACCCTCCTCGTACTTGAACTTCCTGTTCGCTGGCACTGCGAACATGCATTTTACCATAATTAATCCAATCTCAATCTAAATACAACTAATGTGTATTTCTTCCTATCGATGATAAGATTGTATTTATATGTATAAACTTAGTACTATTTCTATTTAATCTGTGCTTGAATAAAAGAGATTAACAATAAATTTCCCGTATAAACATATTTCCAATTTCAATAATTATAAAATAAGAATTAGTAAACAAGTCATTTTAACCTGTTAGGTAATTCAAATGTTAAACAATCATAAGTAGACTGCGGATGTGATGCATTTATGGTAAAAATAGGTCGTTGATAGACAAAATGTTGATGGAATCGGAAGAAATTATAAATTCGATTATATTATTTATAATGTACTAAAATTCTTATCAATAGAGATAAATATCTATATAATTTCCGCTTCTTGCGATCGATGAAATTTTATTTTACAGAAAGATCTACGATTCAATTCTAACTAAGAATGAGATAAAAAGAATTTATGTTACAATAAATCGAAAGAAGGTACAAAGGTTCGATTTCTTACCCTTGCATATTGTTCGGCTGCAAGACGTTGGGTCCTTGCTGAATTCTGAAACGAAAGAACCGATTTTGCATCATGAGAAGTGAAAAATAGCCACTTCCGAGAAATCGACATTATGAATGGATGTTACGCGTCGTCGACAGCGAGACCGATACGCGAGAAAATTATGCTCTCGATGCAGATTCTCAGAAAGGAGCGTCGAATAACACGCGCGAGAGATAAGTGAGAACCAAGCGAACTGAATGTTGTAAATTCGAGCGATAATAACTTCATTGGTGGAGTCACGACCATGTTTCTCGAAAATCGTGAATAACGCAACGATGGTTACCTGACTGCACTGCACTTATCGCTATGCAGATCACAGCGAGGGTGATCAGAGCGCGTTTCCACAATCCTTTATCCATCTTGTCTCTTCTCGTAATCACCGGGGTCAAGGTTGTTGCTCCTGACTCTATGCACTCTTCATCCCCTCGTACACGTTGTCACCCTTTTATTTCATAGCGCTGCAAACGCAAAAGTATATCTCTCCTTATTCTCACGTCAACGCGCGCAACAATTTTTCTTTTCAATTCGACCTGTTAACCGAGCAATTCTTCGATCATGTACAAGAATGTCAACGCAATTGACAACAGAGGAAGTGAGAGGGAGTCGGTCTAACAAAATTTCTTTGCTCCGAACATGTGTGTTATCATGCGATCACGCACGGTGCGATTAAATCAAAGTTGCTTTACCCACATTTTTATTTCATAGTATCGTTTCGGTAAATTAAAGATGCTTACGAATTTTAGAAAAAAATGTCAGACCTTTTTTAAACCGCAAGAAGGTGAAATTAGCAAAAAATATGCAGAAACCTCTACCGGGATGGCCAGTAAACAGATCGAATCCTTCTCGATCAACAGGTTGAAAGTGGAGTCACTAATACCGGAACACCACGCGACAAGACCTTCTTGCTCACAGATGCACACAACGATTAAATAAAAAGAGTAAACGCGGCAAAAAAAATGATACCGATCACGAGGTGCGATCGTCGGAGTTGCTCGTACCGTCTACACAGTGTCCGCAAAAATGGCCTCGCGCTGAAAAGCGCAACTCGAGGATCGTTGTCCGAGCGGAAAGATCGAACTGGTGGTCGGAACGATTGGGGTGCGAAACAGATGCGAAACTGGCCCTCTCGAATGGGAAGCGGCCTGTGTACGTGGTGTATCCGTTTAAGTAAGTGCTTCCTGCCGTGACCGAGCTCGCCGACCGAATGGATAACGACACCGAATCAACCGGGAGCACTCCTCTCCGAAAGGGGAAGAGGATCGGTGGTGCCAAAGGTCTCGTTGCTTTTCGTGTTTGTACGGGGTCATGGGTCGTCCGTCGATAAGATAAGCGCGAAAACGACCCTTCCTTGGTGATCGCCGATCGTGATTCTTACGCTATGCTCGAGCAATACATTTATTACTGCGCAGTCGGCCATGGACCAATTAATTGCCAGGCGAAATTGTTCCAATGTTCGATTTCCATTTAGAAATCCTGACAGCTGCAGGACATTTAAAAGACTACGTAACTTGTTCGCTTGCATTATACTATATGTAACGCATGCATTTCTTATCTCAATTTGCATTAGTTCAGATAATAAAATATTCGGATAGTGGAACGTTCGGATATCTGGTCTTGAGGATATTTGCAGTATTAGCATGCTGGATAGGAAGAGTTGGTGGTGCAGCGATTTTGTCCGAATAACTGCACTAATTTCTTCATCACTAGAAAAATAGCAAAACTGCATTTATTCGACGTTTGTGAGAGCGTCATTACAAATTCAATAATTGTAAAATATAAAATCTTTAACCAATCATTTGAAATGATTTAAAGTTTGATAGAAATATAAGAATTTAATGTTTGAAAATTGATTAAAAAATTTCTGTTAAATATGATGCGATTTCTGATAGAATAAATCGTCACGTATAACGACCGGTTCAACAACACAGTGAAACGGTATTGCATGGGGTCAATTACACTGCGATGCATAAATATTGCAGCACCAAAGGAAGACGAATTAACCTGTTGATTGGGGAAGACGAGTCAATTCATGATTTCAATCATTCATTCATATGCGTCTACCGACCGACTCCTTTTTATTGTCGATTGTCTTTTTGCTGTCCCCTGTTCCTTTCTCTCTGAACCAATTACTAATCTTTATTGTACATATGGACGAGATCCGGCTTGGCGGAGCAATTCAGGCATGCACGAATTGATTTCAGTTGACTAATTACGTGTAATAAACCTACAACTGATTTCTTCTAGTAGACAATTTCTTATAGTAGACAATTTCAGTATACTTCAGTTACCGTATGAAATCAACAAATATTTACATCGAAGCAATAATTCAGTTATTTCAAAATATGTACAAAGCACTGAACAAAGGTCAGAACCTTGCTTCTGATGCCAGACGTATATCATATTTTTTCGCTCATCTTTAACAAGCCACTTTTTAATACGAGAATTCGTTGAATTTAATAGTTTTCTTGCGAATCATTTTATGAAGAAATGAAAGATCTACATGTACTACCTTTCTTGGAAACAGTATTAGTTTCGAATATCAGCATTTTTTATTACTCAATATTTATGATCATCGCTGTTCTGTTCATATCATAGTCAACTTCAGATTGAAGCAGTGCAGATCGAATCCATGTGATCTCATCAGGGACGCGTTGCGGAATATGTATTTAAAACATGCGCTCCTATAATTATGATTTTTTTTGTTATTTATTCCCCTCAGGCAATGACATCAGAACAATTTACCACGTGACCAGATGCATCATCAACAATGGCGGCGCAAAGTTCACGGAGATTGGTTCTTGTGCCATCTACCTAAGGAAAGCGAAAACTATTAGCCAAACGAAAAATTGATTAAAAATATCTATAACAATATTTAATAATTATTTCTTTTTACAACTGATCTAGTTCTCGAAGCTCTCGTTCAATCTCAGAAACAGAAGAGAATACAAATATATGTTTATGAGTTATCGGTAATATAGGGCACGACACGAAGCAAGTATTAAAACATCTGTTAGATGATTGGATCGTATGTACAACATAAAGGATTTTTTTAAATTCTTTAAAAATCTGCTTGACGATCACATAGTCGACGACATGGCGGACCAATCGCGAATCCCTTGCCAAGTGTCTTTCGGATGGAACGTAGATACGATCTTTTGACAAGTTCTCTTTGTATCGTTTCTCGACGATTGGACGTCGAAAAATACAATACGACCTCGGCGACGAATCACGTCGAGGTACCTTTTACGCAGCAGAATGCAAGCAAAGTGATATTGTATATATGTATTAAACGTCCGAAGAACGTAGCACTCGAAGAGAGATGTGAAAAGTGCTTTTTCTTCGGATCGTGCACACAGCCTGGCCAGTCTACGTAACTGGCCTGTTTTCCTTTCCGTCGCGTTTCGATAAATGCGTAGAGAGTCAGCTGTGGTTACGGATACGTGACGAACGATGTATCGCTGGTGAAGGTTCTTGCGCCACCTTATTTTGACGCGAGAATCAGCGACTGTCATCCGTTCGACCAGGACCAGGACGGATCTCTGTAGCTGGAAACGTAGCGAAAACAGCGCGATTTACGATGGGGACAGGACTCTTAATATCCTAGGTCGGAGTTGTCGCGATTCTTGAATCGACGCTGGGATATATTTACGAGTCGAACGGTGCTACGAGTGGAAAGTTTGTTCGGAATCGACGTTTACCCATCAAAATGGGAAACTGCTTGAAATTCTTGCGGGCTGGTAGCAGTCAACAGGACAATACTACGCTGCTGAGCAACAATTCTGATCCTGTGATGCCTGACGGCTTGCCGCAAGAGGACCACGGACATTCAATATCTTATAACGTAATTGCCTCGTTTCCTTAAATTACGTCCGATTTCAAACTTCGTAGAGTATAGACAGTGTTTTGCGCGTTCCTAATTTCTCTGTTTATACGATATCGAAAACTACAAAAATATGTATGTGATTAAAAAATAATTTGCGTTCAAATAAGATGTACATATTTTGCAAAAATTAATATAAACTCTTAATTAGTAAGGCAAACTCTGTTAGTTTGCAAACAAAATTTTAAACAAATAATGATTCGATTCCATTTGTTACAAGTAAAATTTTGCAATGCAGTTTGTCTCATTTTATTTATTACAGTATACAAATATTGTCAATTATAAACCATATTACAAATCACTTTGCTAATTAAGGATTAAACTTGTAATTGTCAGTAAGATTCTAATTTATTCTGGATGTTGTAGTTTGTCAGCTCTTACTATCCACCAACCGGTGGTCTTCTTAATCATCGGCCACCTTATCAATCAGTCACCTTGGACATAGGCTATGGAATTGGTGTTGGAGTTACAGTGGGCCGGAGTGATGAAGTCAGTTCATTGAGTGAAGAGGAACTACGCGTACGAATTCTAAAACGTCTGGGAATGATGCAGCATTTGCCTCTGCGCGAATATGATGGAGCCAAGAAAGAGGATTGCGTAATATGCATGATGGAGCTAGTGGAAGGACAACAAGTGCGTTATATGCCCTGTATGCACACCTATCATGCGGTTTGTATTGACGATTGGTTGAAACGTTCGCTAACGTGCCCATCGTGTATGGAACCATTAGACGCTGCCTTGATTAGCTCTTACCATCCGACCACTTAACGCCTTAAAAGCGAAAAATTGGAGTAGCTAATCAGTAATCAAATTATTCTATCATGGTAAAGAGTGCAACTGGGAAGAACCGTTAATATTACTGTCGCATATAATGGCTTCCAAACTAGTGAAGGGGCCTTCTCTCGTTAATGGCCAATTATATTTGCCATTGTATTCAACGTATCCGAGCACGTGCTGAGTAATAATAATAACTTGTATCATAAAGAGTTGCAAACGTCTTCTGTGTAGGTCATTCCCTCTTACAGGGTAATGTTCTCCCAAGTGGATCATTGCAATAACGAATACGGTGTATTTAAAGTCGAAAAGCAATCGCCATAGCCTATTAGTTTCTTTTCTCTGTGGAATCTAAAGTAGTTCTCTTGTTTTCCTACCGCTAAAAAAAAGTATTTTTTGCTAGAGCGAGCCGAGTCAATTTATCGAAAAAAGGAGTGTAAAGGATGTGTCTCGCAAAAGATCTTTTAAGTTTAAACAAAAGTAGTACCGCTACTTGACCCTTGTTGTTTGGTTAAGTAGTGATAGATAATTAAATATATAAACACCCATTGTGAATATCGTGACCGATAACGATGTACTACAAGATATCACACTATGTATATTTTTAACTGTAATTCCAATCGTTTCATATTTTCAGATACTAAAAACAAAAAACATATTTTCAGATTATATGTATCTTTCGACGTACAAAGTTAATCTCGTTATTTTCAAATGCCGCCGCATCTTTTGTTTTAACGTAGTGAGAGAGAGAGAGAGAGAGAGAAAGAAAGAGAAAGTGTGCGTATATATGCGTGTATGCGTGTGAGAGAGATATATCGTTAAACGCGTGGACGATCATTTCTTCAAGTATTGAATGCAACGTGATCTAAAGAAACCTGATGAAACCAAAAAAAATTTGGGAAGGCTGTTATTTTATATTTCGATTTGTAAAAGCATATAAACAACGGGTTGCTTGAAATCGTACTTTTGTGTTACTATGTATCGAATACAGCCTGTATATTCTTTTTCATACATGTACACGTATTTGTTATACTGTATTCATGTCACTGAAACGTGTTTATGATCAACTATAATGTTGAACATGATCCGGGCGTAATTATAGGAAATATAAACCTGCGTATCAGATTGCAAGAGCTTCGGATGGAAGCAGCAAAGTCATTGATGTTTGGTCAAACGTTTAATTCTTTAATATTGACCGTACGATTAATGATGCTTAGTTGCGAATGAGCGACGAACTTTATTTTTATAGAAATTGTACACAAAAGTGTGTATCTTTAAACTTTTGTATTCTTAGATCCGACCATATTGTACTTCAACGTGACTTCAAGAAAATGTAATTCGGACTTTAGATTAGTCTAGGGTTCGATGAAATTCGGATTCGGACTTAACATTTAAATAAATAATCCATTTAACATGGAATTCGTGATAATAAGCGACAAGTCAGTGACTACTAATTTTTGTTTAGGAGGGATGATGAGGTGTGCTACATTACTGAGTCTTTAGAATAACAAAAAGGACCGGTAACGTGTTTCGAGTAAGTCAGATATTTGTATGTATATGTTAATTCACGTTTTAACATTTCCCGCAGAACACGAATATTTTTATGTTTTACTGAAGCTTCGCGTGTAATGTGACATAGTGATTTATTGACAAAATGCAAATATACAAATAGCGATTTAATACAAATATAAATATTTAGTAAGAATTGTTGCGTTTTCATAATCTCCTTTACGTAATGAAACATAACTGATAAATCAACTTATTCAATTCGTTCTCAGCATTCCAAATGTAAAGCAATCGAAGGTGTTATAAATAAACCGCCATAATTTTCAATTACACCAGCGATGATGGCGCCTCTTGCAGCAAAGTGTAGAATCTGTACAGCACCAATTAATATAGTGGAGAAACTGTTAGTTAAAATTGACTGTCGGTAATTTAACTATCAATTTCAGTCATTTCACCACTACGTTAATTGACATTGTGCAAACACTTAAACGAAGCGCGATTGTGTAGTAGAAGATGAAATGTTTATCTTACAGACATAACATGTGAACTTTCAAAGTTGTAAAATCTGAAATGAGGCTCTGGCTATCATTTTGAATCGTCTAAACTTAAGGTATTGTAGCATTAGTAAAAGTAGGATAGAGACAATCAGAAAGCGCAAGAAATAGAAAAATAGGTTTTATTTTCCACACAGCTTTACATGAACAATTAATTGCCAACAGGCATCGAGATTATACAAGCTAAACGGTCTGAATATCACTTAACACATCTCAGGATCGCGCTTCTCTAAATTATCCCGTTTTATAAAGCAAGTGATCAAGCGCGATCAATTTATACAAAGCATTATATTAAAAGCAGTGGAGGTAGACGCGAGGGTAAACAGATCCCCATCGCAGCATTCAAAGTTCGAGTATTATCGAGTTGTACCTCTCTTCTTTCATTATTTGCATTAATTCTGCGCGATAGAAGGCACGTACAGAAAATCGTCATGATATATATATATATATCTTTGTGAAAATACTGATTCATCATTACTTGAAAATATATGTATCTCTTTTGGGACTGGTCTGATGTTACAAGCTACGCGTGAAAGGCATTTAGTGTGTGTATATTAGTCAAAGAGAGAATTGAACCCTGTACATCTGATATGCTTTCGAAAGAGATCGAATATCAATGAATAACAAAAATAAAAATTTCATTCGTAAAACAAAAATATATGAGTCGATGTAACAGGAAGAAGAAGAACATCTGACAAATCGATTATTTCTCTTAAACTTCACTTTAAAATGGCTAGTGTTAAATCTAAGTCTGATTATAGATGATTTAATACGAACAATATTAGAGTCATTATTGTCATGCGCAGCTGAGTTGTAATCCTCAGCGGTATTGTTGATTCGCCCAACACTGTGAACAGTAGTAGTCATTCTCTGCCGAACCGAAGAATTGACATTCTTCGTTGCGACATTCTTTAACAATAGCCTGAAATAATCCTCAAATTACTCAACTCCGTTCTTAGAAAGATTCATTCATACAATACATACCCCCAAACTGCTGTTCCACCGTTCTGGCCCCGGTTTTCCGGACGATGCTTGATTTTTGTAAAATGTGGACCTGCAAACAATACTCATTACAAAACTCCGTTAAAATAGGTTGACAATCCCATTTTAGTTCTGCATACCTTGATAGATAAAGCGTGCGATCCTTGTTTGTATTAGTGGGCAGCAGTTTGCTGACGCTGGCATGACTTCCTCGATCGCTGGCAGCATAAAATTTCGACTTGCCTGCACCGTAATTCAATTCGCTGCCGGTATCGTCCACTTTATGATCTTGTAGGTATCTACAACATATTTGATCTATAAGAAAAAAGTAATATTTCAACTTAACTCTCGGAGGACAGACTTTTTTATCTGAAATTGCTGTCATCCGAAGATTCAATACAACATTAGAATGTGGTAATATAAAACCTTGCGTGAGCACATTGAAGATAATTCTGAAGCATCTGATCCACGTACTGATGACGCCTACTTCTGATCCTTATACATAGCAAACCTTCCGTCGGAAGTCCACCCCCCGTTGATGGAAGGCTCTTTGGTCTCTTGGTTATAGGCCATAATTTCTTGCTAACAGATTTTCCGATCGATCCAAACTGTTTTGCAACTTCTAACAATTGTTTCGCTGTTTTTGAGAATGAACCATCGGTGTCGGCTAATCTTTCAATTTCCTCACAGGTAAAATTTTGGTATTCACAGTCTAAATACTCTCGTAATAAGATCTCCATCTGAATAGAAACATTATGTAAATGTATTTGTATATAAAGCGCAAATACATTTCTAATCATGTCATCAATTACCATATCTTGTTGAAAATGAGATATGTCACGAGATCCTTCGTGCCAATCCCAATCGGGCCCAGGATCTACTGCGAAAAGGACAGGTAACAATTGCCCAGTGTCAGGATCGACTAAAGGTATGTTGACGCCTTCGCTGCAACGATCTTCAAAATCACTTGATCCGTCGACAATGACTAAGGGAGAAAAGTGGGCAGAATGGTACGCTAGAAGCAACGGGGTTCTATGACAACGAGATGCAGGTACTTCTAGCGGAAGGTATACACCTCCAAACGGAATTGGAGCTAAAGCTGCACCTTCTGCATCCTTTAACATCGTCTCTGCTATAACTATGATAGGCCTTTTTAAAGCATGAGCTAAAGCTAATACATGTACCTAGAAAATTGCGTGTGTTAGTTCGCCGTTCAGCCGGAATACACTAAATCAAAGAGGATAAAACATTACATACTTCCTCTAAGCTTTGATAAGAAGTAGCCGTCTGATTTCTAAAAATAGGAGAAGCCATATCTACAATGGTTTGCCATTCGGTCAACCATTCCGCATCCGTGTAAGATAGTCCCGCGGCTGCGTTCAAGCCCATTTGCCGCCATTTCCATCTTCTAAGTAAAGCATGTCTGTATTCTCCTTTTGCTAAAGTGTTATGCAATGCTTCCCTCAGTGTGAGAAGCCTATCATGAAAACCCCACATGCCAAGAGAGGCTGCATGTAGAAGGCAATTACCATCCCCAGATGTTGCCAATGGCCAGAGTACTCTGTTACTTCCATTTTTACCACCGCACCACCAATTCAAGCGACCAGCAGCCTCTAAAGATGTTAGGCATCCACCTTCAATTAAATCTTTCTCCAAAAATTGGCGAAAAGAATCTAAGAATATTTTTTCTTTGATTAGTAACAGAAAATAGATAAATGCAAATTAGAGCAAACATAATCTACCTGGATATACAGTCAGATCTGGAAGAGAGAATGTAAATTCTGGAGTGTCTAATGACCCTATTTGTGAACGAGCGTAGGAAACGATGGCTGCATTTTCAGTTGCTCTCGATATACCCCTGGCCAGTTTCTTTGTAGCACCACTTCCATTTTCCAAAGCATTATTGGAAGTTGACTCTTTTTCCAAGCCATCATATGGTGACAGTCCTAAGTTCATCACCCTGCTTTAATATACCTATAAATCAACATTTGATTTACTACTTGTGTAACGCAATTAACACACTTGTCAAATTGCAGAAAAGATCTATTTATTTAAATGAGCAAGAGAATAGAAAACAATAGCAGTCACTGGAAATTACATACTATACCATGCATTAAACAGTCAACATCAACAAATAGAAAATGATCAATGCAAGTAATACAGGATTTCGATTCTCGAGATTACGAAATATCGAAAGCGACTAAATTCAGCGATGGATGCGCGACCGCTGTACACATAAGTAAGTATATGTATACAATAATATGTGTGTACGCATCATACACGCAATTAGTTAAAAAACCCAAACCTTGGCCCGTATGTCGAATTACAGCAATGGTACACGGTGGCGGAACGTCGTTAAATGGTATTCTAATTGGCTTTCAATGCGTGAACTGCTCGTACGTTTTCTCATATTTCGAAGCCTTTCCGTGGAAGGCTGCCTGCGACGTATCGGCAACGACTGAGAATGTGTTTGCAGGAGTTGTGATCTAAACACAACATAACCTAGAGCAACGACAGCCTTTGAGAACTGTGGCAGCCGAGTAGGAGGGCGTAGAAGCAAATTATTATTGTTGCACACGGAAATCACCGTGAAACTTTAAACCGGTCACATGTCAACTCGACATACGTGGACATACTGCCGTTCTTATTTACGCAGTACCGTGCCTTTCCATTGGCAAACAGGCTCGCTCGACCGTCGCGGCACGATCGGTTTCAAAACTCAAGAAAACATTATAAGACCACAGCGAACCGTACTTGACATAATGCACCGCACTACACTATGTTCGCTAGAAATGCGATGTTTGACCTTGAAACCATGAAATAGGCGCGTACACACCTATCCACCTACACCGACGGATATGTACCTATCGCGCTTATACAGGGTGATCGAGAATTATCGACAACTTGCTTCCCATTTATCGGCACTCGTAAGCTACTTGCTGACTTAAAATAGATTAAACCAAATAAAACATGTACTTTCCGCACATATGTCAGATGGAACTTATAGCTATTTTGTAAAATATTGAGGTGTCTAAATATTTTGGTACTGGCAACAATGATTCTTGTCATCTCTTATATTCGTCATACGATACCATGCAAAGTCTAACTCAACAAAACTCATCCGTTCTGTAACAGCTGTTTTTAATACAGCGCTAATGCACATAGTGACAAAACGCTGAAACTGATAAACAAAATTATCAACCGTTAAGATTGGCCAACAGTTTTGTCACTATCTTAATTAATGCTATGTATGTATACCTCTGAATTGAGCACCGTAATTTTCCCATAAGGGGTGCCCGACACGTTGGCGTAATTTGCTTGGTATGTGTCACTGGTTAATAGTTTGAGTCTTAATTCAGGAACCTTTTCATCCCTACCATTCTATTGCGCATCCCCATTTACGCAATTACCTAAAAAAGAGAATGGTAAATGATGAAGAGAGAAAGAATGAACCCAGTGAGCACTATGAGTGAGGGTACGCACGGAAACATAGCCGTCACAATTTTCCATGCTTGAAGAATCGCTCTTCATGTGCTGGCGCTCCATCTGAAACACCCCGCGAAATATTCAACTTGTACTTCTCGCTTCGTAGATTTTCACCTACATATTCCAGTAAATTGCAAACGTTTAAATATACCTTAAATATGTTGTAATTTTGACCTAGAACTGTATTACACTGATCTGATGCAAATCTTCCCTTTATCTGCTTATGTTTTCTCTAAAGTAGCTGTAAATCTGTGAAATCTTGTCATCGGAATATACGATCTGCATCATTTGCAATTCGCTGACAAATGTGGTCGGGTATCCTGCGAAGCTAAAAGTACAAGATGAATATCGCGCGGATATTTCAAATGGTGCTGCAAGCATAGAGATGCACGAAATATGTATT
Organism: Augochlora pura; assembly: GCF_028453695.1. Lineage (NCBI taxonomy): Eukaryota > Metazoa > Arthropoda > Insecta > Hymenoptera > Halictidae > Augochlora > Augochlora pura. Next base: position 6,606,072 of record NC_135781.1, on the reverse strand, counting down.
ACCGCTGGCACAGTGAAGTGAGAGAAGCTATATGGGACAGCTATGTGACTCTTTTCGCATGCGATAGGCTGATGTTCTGTTGCTTTGCACATTCAGTATTTCCGTTCTTTATCATTAACTATGAGGGCAACACTGTTCAGCTGTGAAATATCAGCCAATCACAGGTTAGCAATTCACTGCATTCTGTCGCTTCAAGAGCCTCGTTGCCCTCGGATATTGTTCTTGAATTGAGAGATTACTCATTGGCGCTGTACGGATTCTATATGGAGGAGCTTCCCAAATATGCCACGAGAGGCACCACTATCGTTCGTCTACGCAAATGATTCCTTCCAAAATATACATTGTGTTATCCGCGAAGGACGGCAACAATTATTGATGCTTAAATAAGAAATAATATTTGAATGTGTGCTGTGTCATATCTTATGTGTGTAGTCTATGGACGGTTCTTCAAATTCATGTGTATACCGTATTTCGGAGTGTGTGCGTGCGTGTCTGACTCGTGCCTTACCGTTTGAACCTCAAAGACCGTTCGTTTTTTATCAGTAATATTTCAAACGGATCACGAGCGAACAAATTTTCGGACACTATCATCGGGGTATCGCATAGAAAAAGCGGCGATGACTCTTCGCAAAGTATGCTTGGCATTTATTCTGTCGGTCAGTCTGTTGATGCGATTGGGCCACGTAGCCGGCTCCGAGGTGTTGCAAATTCGTGGCATACCCACGTCAAGGAATTCACTGTTCCCGCCAGACAAGGATTATCAGTGTTTCGACGGAAGCTTGTTAATACCATTTTCGTGGGTAAACGATGACTATTGCGATTGTGCGGACGGGAGCGACGAGCCGGGCACTGCTGCCTGTAGCAACGGCATATTTTACTGCGAGAACACCGGGCATAAGTCCCTTTATATACCCTCCACCTGGGTGAACGACGGTGTCTGCGACTGCTGCGACACCTCCGATGAATACAATTCAGGTAAGGAGTGTGTAAATAATTGCAATGAGCTTGGCAGAGAAGCTAGATTGGAGCAGCAAAAAGCTGAGGAGTTGATGAAAGAAGGCAGCAAGATAAGGACAGAGATGGTCTCCACGGGTAAGCAGCTCAAGACCTACTACCAGGCCAACCTGGTGAAGCTTAGAGCAGATTACGAAGAGGCTGTTCTTGTTAAGAAGGAGAAAGAGGTGATGAAAACCCAAGCAGAAGAGCGGGAGACACTAGCATTAGAGAAATATAGAGTGGCTGAACCTGAACAGCCTACGGTAGAAGAAGGTGAAGGAGAAGAGGAGAAGGAACTGCAAGATTCAGAAATTGAAGATTACTTCAAATTATTGGATTCCGATGAAAGTGGTACCATCAGTGTCATGGAATTGAGAAGCAGAATAACATTTGACAGAGACAGGAATGGAGTTGTGTCTGAGGAGGAGGCACTCTTTTTCCTTAATAACCAGCAAGAAGTAAATCTCCAGGAATTCATGGACTATGCTTGGCCTCTCATCAAACCCTTCCTTATGTTGGAACAAGGTTGACCATTGGCAACAAATATTTTATATTTATCCAGATTTATACATTATTATAACTCAACTGTTCTTTCAGGTATGTTTAAACCAGGTGATCAAGAGACAGAAGAAGAGGAGGGTCACGAAAGCACAGAAGAGCCACTAGAGCACGAAAAAGAAGAGGATGAGGATGGCGAATGTGATGGAGGGACAACCGATGCTCAAGAAAAGCCTGAGTCCTCGATTCAATATGATGAAGAAACCCAAGCTCTCATCGACGAAGCCACAACTGTCCGAGAAGCTTACCACTCGGCGGAGAAGTCGGTAAACGATTTGCAGACGGAGATTAGGAAGCTCGAAGAGAAAATGGATCGCGACTACGGCACCGAAGAAGAATTCGCGCCTCTAGATGGGGAATGTTTTGAGTACACGGACTTGGAGTACGTTTATACCCTGTGCATGTTTGGCAGGGCAACGCAGAGGTCGAAATCCGGTGGAAGCGATATCATTCTAGGCCACTGGTATAATTGGGCCGGACCTGATGGCCATAAGTACTCCAGGATGAAGTATGACAGAGGTTTAACTTGCTGGAATGGCCCAGCCCGCTCCACCATGGTGACGCTCACCTGTGGCAAAGAGAACAAGCTAATATCAGTGACAGAACCCATGCGCTGCGAGTACGCTATGGAGTTCTCCACGCCGGCTCTGTGCAATCCTAACTTAGAGGCCGCCGACACTCACGACGAGTTGTAAATCCCGTGTCGCGACTTGTGCTAGTAAATACGAGATACAGATGAGACACTGCAACTTCAAAGCGATATAAAGCGTAACCGATGCAAGGATAGATAACGGCTGCGACAGCCAATGATCCGTTATCAGGCCTGTTCGCGTGAAAGCGTCTTAACGCTTGCAATCAGTTTTAACAAATAAAAAGCGGTTCTCCGACGATCTTCGCAGTCTTAACAGTATGTCAGGATTTGTACTTGCAAGCGTTTATACACTTTCATGCTAATTGCCAACAAATAATGAAGTTGTTATATTCCAGAACAAAAACACACGAATGAACCGATCCCATGGTCGTAGTTTGCACAACGTTTTTTACTGTCAACGATAAGCACAGCCGATAAGAGCTGCTGAGAGCCTAGTCATACCTTGCGTGTTACGTAACAGAAGAGTTCCAATCGAATACGCGCAAATGGTTATTCGTATTTGCCCTCTGGAAACCCCTGATCGTGTTACTTGAACAAACCAGCCTAATCCGCTGGTGACAACCGTTTTACATTTTGCGGTCCGCTGAGTGCCCATTTCTTTGTTAAATCGACCGACACCGCGAATTAAGAATTGTAAACAATTACAACAATCGCCATTCCGCTAAAATTTGAAAGAATCGAGACAATGGAATTGGTCGCTCGTAAACATTTACGAAACAGAAAAACACGTTGCTCAATTAACAATAATTTTTTCTAGCATTTGTTTACTCAGTGATTTATGAAATGATAAATATACACAAAAATTTATCGTGCAGAGGTCATCTCAGTTTCTCTTGCTCCTGCATGGTACCGTTCAACAAATACCGAAATGGCGGACCGAAAAGTGTTGACCAACGCCAGGATCTGTATCTCAACCGTTAAAGTTTGTTAGAATCGATATACTATTTCCGTGATACGCGAAAAATCGTTAACCGCCGATCCATTGTGTGTGTTGCCGTTGCATACATTCCTGCTCTTTTTCTACGAGAAATTTTTGTACCGATTGTTCGCGGATCAAGCATTGTTTTCCGTGAAACTCTCCTAACCGGTCACTGTCGTGTGTGTGTATGTAAACACGTATGTTCACGTGCGTGTACTGTAGAAATATTGTATTAAAAAAAAAAAACGAAATGAGAATGCGGTAAGTAATAAAAAAGAGAAAAGAAGAAAGGAAGAAACGCGAAAGCACCTGTATTCGAATGATCATCAGTGAACATGAAGGTATTTTGTAATTTTTTAAAGGCGTGTCGGCGTGCGCGCCGGAATATGCGGGTTCAATAAAAAAGGAAAGGAAATTCTGTAATTCACGATGGCAGCTTTATTTACATTAATAACGTGGCGATTTGCTTTTTCTGTGTTACGTGTAATATATATATTTATATATATATTCCTCTTCAATTATGCGAGTTCTTGTAACGTTATAGTGACAATCATCACATTCGTTTATCTTTCTCTCACTTTCTCACTCGCACGCTTCCTTTCTATATTTATATCTCGTTAATCTAAAACGATCTACAACGGTATCTTTTGGATTCTGACACGTTTACAATCAACTATATAGACGACGAACAAAAGACATAAAGAAAAGAAAAGGAATTAGGACTGGGACTCATGAATAGACTGCGGTTCTCTATGCAAATCGACATGTTCCTTCTTCTTCTATGAATTTAGATAACTTGAAGAGAGTACAACAGCATTCGCTGTTTTATATTTCATGCGCTTACTTTTCCGTGATAAACGCAAAAGTCCGCATTCTAACGTAATGAACATTCCCGCGCGATCTATCCAAACAAGTTCTACGCCCATCCGATTCCTCGGAACTTCATTAAGGCACTTCAAAAACGACAATCTCATCTTCTCACTTTTTTTTCTCCATGTTAACGAAAATCGATATTGAGATCGTGTTTTCTCGACACGAGACATCCTAAAAATCACTCTCAGATTTTCTACCCCTCGAAAAACGGATTGATCAAACGCGAAGCAAAAGAATTATCTTATTTATTTGTAGACTACGGATTCTATGAATTCATGACAAAAATACTGCTATCATTATTTTCAATTCATTGAAATCATTAAGAAAATAAATATACATATGAATACGCAGCATTTTATCTTGCAATTTATACGACATTTAAAAGACAGCTTTTATTTTGCATAAAAATCCGCAGTTTACTTATTTATCTTAGAAACAATTCTTACGTTTTATGATTTCGTACTTTTTTTTAATCTTTCCGCAATAAAAAATAGTAAAGTTATTTACCCATTTCATTGGTGTATCGCCGCTGAATTGATTCACACCAACTGATAAATGAATTCGAATTTTTCCGAGGATCGGACGAGGATTAGGTAAAATTTTTCTCTTGTCATTTGCGAGACTTTTGTAGACTCTGTAAACCGATTCCCATCTGTGCGATCTATAGTTTCCGAGCGCGAGGACAATTTTAAGATTGGAGAAGATTCTTCAATGATTGATGTCTAGCGACAAATTCGACTGGGAAGCTATAGGGTGAACGAACAAGAAACGGCTTATGATCATCGCTCGCAGAGAGTTTCTCTGTCGATTTCGCGCGTCGAAAGTTCCTACATAGAAAGTACCGAATGGAAAGGCAACATTTTCCAAAGATTACTCGAACGTCTCAACATACCCTGTTTTCATTTCGATAAGACATCATCGTTCCTCTTGCTCGTGATAATGATAGGGGAGGCTTGGGCTTGTTTCTTTTTTTGTTTAATGGATTTACTTGATATTATTTACAGAACGAAACGATACACGACATTTATCTGTGCCTCTAAACTACTGTACAACAAGATCCACGAAACGCTAGGCTTTCTACAAGCCATTTCCCGTCGAATCGCAGAGAATTTGCCAACGGCAACTTTTGAATATTCTCTGCGATTCGACGCGGAACGGTTCCTACACGAGAAGAGTCGCGGATTCGGTAATCGCGATCTAATACTGGATCCGGAGAAGATCCGGTAACATCGCCGAACTACACGACCCTCGTTTCCCAATGGAAAATCGTTTAATAACTTCTCGTAGATGATCGCGCTGCCGTGCGCGTAATCGGATCGTTCGATTTCGAAATTGCTTCGAATGCGATCGACAAACATCAACTTTCTACCGCGTGAGGAAAATAGAAATGATGGAACGTAAGCTTTTGCAAACGTAGTATTTGCTCGGAGGAGGACGACTATGTTAAAACTAAATTCAAGCTAAACAGAATGTCTCAAATTATTTTGATCGATTTATAATTAGATCAAATCAACGATCTTTCTTCTCGACTACGAATAAATGTCGATTTAGAGTTTTTCTTACAACCAATATCGTGTTTCGCATTGAATTCGTTGTGAAGTTGAACAAATATTACTTGCAGTTGGACAATGAACTGCAGATAATATCAAATATTACCTGCACGTTTTATAATATCTGTCATATATTCGTGTTTGATAGAAACCCATAACAATCAACCCAGTCTGCTCATAATTAAATTCTTCCGAATGGAAACTGAACTTTTTCGCGTTACAATCCAATGAATCTGGTAAGTATCGAAATTCTATAGTGATCGATCTCCCGAAGGAAAATAGAAAAGTATTTCGTTGCCATTAATACCCGTTTTGAGACGTTTTTCACGCACCCGGAACAACTGCACGGCAATGACAAATACTAACGTTTTCGTTTCAATACGCAACATCTCTCGACTTGTTCCCGGTCTTTGAGCGAAATTCCTCAGACTCCTCAGCAGGAAAGAAGACTAATCGTCTCTCGGATCGATCCGTTGGAAGCTATTTCCCTGTCGACGACGACGACCGAGTCGTCAAGGATTGACTTGAACGAGCGCGGCGCATCGCGCCAACTCATTTGCCTAGCTTCTCAAACATGATCAGTTTCTCTTTGAAGCTTTTTGTGTCGGTCGACACCTCCGATATGTTTCCGTTCAGCATGTTCTGTAAATCCTCGTCGTTCTTGCTGACCAGCAGGTTGTCGAAGATCATCTTGTTGTCCTCCTGTTGTTTGGCGACCGGCGAAGTCGGCTGCGAGCTGGTGATAGGCTTCTTCTTCGGATAGATCACCGAGCTGCGCTGGTTGTTCCCGTTGTCCGCCATTCTGGTCACTATCGTAATCGCCAACAACTGGTGGATGTCAATGTTCTCCTTCGACTCCGACGACTGTCGCCAGTAAAACTTGTCCGGCGAGATCAGCGACCTCGAGTCCTCCGTTCCGTTCGCCACTGGGATCTCTTCCGGATCCACGATGTTCTTGTTGCTCCACGAATTCTGCATTCAAACAAAATCTATTTAATTCATTGATTCTTACAGAGAAAATAACGACGGTGGGTCAGCAACCGAACTCTATTTGTGATTGACAGACAATTAATAATACCGGTAGTAACACTATCAAGATTCGAATTCGTCTACTCTTTCTTAAATGGTAAAGCGTTCAGAGTGCACAAGAGAACAGTATCTATAAATAAGTACTGATTTGCAAATAATATGTATGTATATTAGGTAGATGCCAACGATTGGTAGTCTTATTTGATGGAGACGCCGCATTTCGATTGTCGTTGTTTCGAAGATACTTACGCTCTTCTCACGTTTCTCCGTGACTGCATCGGCAGACTCCTCTTGCTTCCTGTCCTGGTCCAGGTCCCTCTCGAGGCTGTCGAGGGTTTCCGTGCTTTCGGAGGACTTGTTCCTCCTCTCGGAGTCTAGGGTATCTGTGCTACCCAGTTCCGAGCTCTCAGAGGACTTCTGAAGCCTGGACGGCTTCCTAACCGGCACCGGTCTCTTCTCCTCCTCTTGTTCATCCTGAGGCACTATGTCCACGTAGCTGGTGCTCGGTATTCTCTTCGGCGTCCTCCGGATCCTCCTATTCTCCAGTCTGTCGTCCGTCTCCAAATTATCGGAGCTCTCGGAGGACATCCTCTTCGAGGACCTCCTGCAGACCTTGCCGAAACCGTTGTCTCTGACGTTGTCCTCTTCCTCCTCGTCTTTGGTCTCGCTGACCTCGAGCATCTCGAAGCTCTCCGACGATTTCGAGATGCTCTTCGACAACCGCCTGCCTCTCGCTAGGTTCATATCCGACATGCTGCTCCTCTTCTGCAGCTCTTGGGCAGGGCTCGACTCGGTTTGCATCGTTTGCTCCAGGATATCGAAGTTCTCCGATGACTTTGATATGCTCTTCGAAGACCGCCGTGCCCGAAACTCGAAGCTGCTCCTCCTGCGTTCGATCGATTCGTCGCTGGCCAACGTCTCGATGGCTTCCAGGCTGTCGGAGGACTTGGAGACCCGATCGGTGGACTTCGAGATCGGGTTCAGCAGTCTCCGGACTACCGGCTTCGATTCTTCGTACTCCATCAGCATGTCGAAACCTTCACTGGACTTGGAGAACCAGCTGGGAGACACCTCTAGGCTATCCGGAGACTTGGATAATCGGTTCGAGGATCTTCTGCGCGGCAGCTTGGCCTCCAGTTCCTCGAAGGTCTCCGCGCCCTTCTGCACCCTAGCCGATGGCTTCCTGGCAATCGGCCATGCTTCCGGCCTCGGTTCCGCTCTCGGTTCCGGTCTCGGTTCCGCTCTCGGTTCCGGTCTTGGTTCCGGTCTCGGTTCCGGTCTCGGTTCCGGTCTCGCTTCGGGTTGTTCATCGTTCGTGTCAACGCTGGCGCCTGATGCACTGATCGCGTCCAAGCTATCCGGAGACAGCGAGGCTACGCTCGGCGGCTTCCTCGGCAGCTTTGACTCCAGCTCCTCGAAGATGTCCGAGTTCCTCGACAGCCTGCTCGAGGATTTTCTCGCCACCGACACCGTCTTCGGTTCCGTGGTCGTCGGCGACGACGCGCTGCTGCTGCTCGTGTTCACCTGCTGCGGGTCCAGGCTGTCCAACGAGTCTTCCGTGATCGTCGTGATCGTCGACGTCGGCGTCGACGATGTGTTGTTCGCCGCCTGCGGCGCCGTGCGTCGCGGTGGCCTCCGGTTCTTCGGCCGAACCGAAATCCGATGGTGGGCAGCCGTATGGTTCAGGCTCGCGCTTTCTAGCTGTGCTGCTCGGCAAACGAAGATCAGGTTAGTGTGTCGGCCGGTCTCTTTGCACGCGATTTAACGAGTAATTTAATTAGTCAGTTTCATTCGAGCAAGCGCGACGTTCGATCGAAATAAATATTATAGAGAGCTTCAAGATGCACGAAGAACTTCATTGATTGACTCGAATAAAGGATAACCCGCAGACAAAGGAACAATGCGTGCGGCTATCTTATCTATCGATTCGGAGTATCATCGGATGTTGACACAGTTTCCCGCCACGATCTTTATGCAACTACTGTAATTTCCCTGACATTGTCTCTCGGATTTTCCCTAAATAAAAATGTGACGATTTGATTAGAGAAAAGACGATTATTTCGGCCTTCCGGACTCGTTTTTATCGTCGTCGATTATCGACAACTATAAAAATGAGTCGCGAGGCTCGAATAATCTTTTTCTAAATCGTCCATTTTTGTCAGAAATTACAGTGCATGCTTCTGCGGCTTGCAACGAATTTTTTAAAAACGTTTCGATATCATGGGGATACTTACGTAAGTCTTCTTTGGCCCCGGGTATCACTCGATCGACCGAGTCCCTCGGCGATTTCGGGTTCTGCGAAAAGAAATCGGCATTACGATAGATTCGGATCACTGGATCGTGAACCAGTGGGTCGACTTTTGATTGGCCAACGACTCGGAAAACGATACCGCGGGAACAGTCTATATTTGGCTATTACGAGATTGCTAGAATACTGGTTTCGAAAGTCCACCATTTAGGGGGTGCAGTCAGAAAAATCGTTTAACCTTTTTTCATCGATTTTAACGGTCCCGTTGATTTGTCATCAGTTTCGCGGTATCGACGCTGTACAAAAGTCGGGGAACGTCGACGTTTTCTCTGGATATACAAATAGAACATCGATTAGCCAAACAGGTGACGAACACGTAGGTTCGCTGCTGACTTTTTATATGTGATAGAAATTTCCTTAATTTTTGGCTTAATACCAGAATATAATGAAACTTTTGTTGGTCATGGAATAATTATAATATGTCATGGCTATGCGTATAATGTAAACGTAATATCACGTATCACATAATGTTTATTTAACTTGTACTTTAAAGTGACTTTTAAGCCTTCGTACTCGAACGGTGGCTCTAATTAGCCATTAAAAGTTGCTAAATTATTTTTCAAATAAATTAATATGTTATCGAAAGGTGTGTATCTAATGAATTGTTAGAATCGTAAGTGACATGTCGATTTTGCAAACATATAGATAGCCTTACGTATGCAAGTACACGTATAATGCGTTCGAATAATAAACAATTTAAATGTCGCAGATTCGGATAATCGAGGTTGCGGTGTATTAGAAAAATGAAATGCGAGTCCGCTGCAGTCGACTCCCCGATGGCGGTAGCAGTCCTGGCGGCCCTAACGGTATTAAACCGCGACAGAGGTTAGGTGATTGGGTCCCAGGGCCCCGCGGCCAGTTAACCGCGATCGTTCGGAACCGGTTGCAGGTGCTCGTCGCTTTCAAAGACACTTCTTCGTTCTGGGAAAGGTTTCGTCGGCGTGTTCGCCCCCTGCAACCTGCGTCCCGGCAACCGGTCCTTATCATCGGGTCGCCGCGTAATTGCGCGCGCACACGGCCGTGCCCGTTCGACTGATAAACTTCACTTTCGACGATTTAGCAGCTGAAACACGACTTTACGCGACGCCCGGCCCTGGCTAGACGGGTTGAATGAGCAATCAAGACGACGGGGTTCCGCGATATCAGTTAATGTCACTGAACCTGGGTCCGCCGGGATCCTGAATTCGAACGAAAGTTGTTTTCCGGCGTCGACCGGCTTCTATCTATATGTATACGGTTGCTCATTTGAACGTGTCCGAACTGTTTCCAAATGTGATTCGACGTGTCTAGTTTCATTCGAAAATAGAAGACTGTCCCCTAAATGGTGTCTTCCCAATGTCAACGCGTTATCATCCGAAAGAGTATCGATACATTTCCAAGAATTTACTTTTCCAAATATCGTTACGCGTGTTTGCGAAAATGTCCGCAGTGCGACGCGGTCCGACCATCAATTACGCGATGGACGATAGGGGGTCGTCGCGAAGCAACAACCCCGATTACCTTGTTTCGCAACCGGTCTATTATTAGAATCTATGCAAACGAAACACGATGCCTTTAAAGCACACATAAGACCCAATTAGCCGAATCATTTTGCAGACGAGTTTCGACAGAATGTAGTTCAACCGCGGCCTACATCCATCCGTGACGCATTCTATCGTGCTCGTTCCATTCGCGTGTCCGCTGGTAAACCTCTTCCGCCATCGGTAAACGTCGGCCGCGGTTCACTTGCGTCGTCGACGATATCCGTGAGCGTTCGCGCGCGATCACCATCGGACGAGACACAATCGATCGGCTTCGGGTAGAACGATTCGATTTGCCGGTCGCGATCGATTACCTCGATCGTCTCCTCGATCCGCGGACTCGCCTCCTTGATCACCGGCGGGATCCTCTGTCTCGCTTCCGGCTTCAAGCGTGGCCGATCCTCGATCCTGCACGAAGGCCTAACGGGCCCCGTCGTGACGTCCTCTGGTTTATCCTATCGTTCAGACGAACACATCGAATCGTAAGAGGGTTGCGAGTCTACGTTACGATACATCGCGACGAGTTCTTACGTCGCGTTCGATCGTAATCGTTCGACGATAATACCGCTTACGATACCTTTCGAAATCGTTATGCATTTTGAAGCATCCGCGCTTTCTCTATATTATAGTACTTAGTCTATGGGGAACGTTTACGAAACGCGTTACAACCATCTTGCGATGTGATCGTATCGACTGTTAGATCATTAGCAACAAGTTCTGTTTTTAGATTTTCATGTTTTACTTTGTTGTATAGTTCGGTTTCTTTCAGATAATTCATAGGGTCTATAAACGTGTTTAATATTTCCTCACGGCGTCAATTTTGATCTTTGTTTTAGAAAACTCTTTGATACGCGTTAAACAATGAAAATACATTCGACAGTAGAACCCTGATTATTCTAACCAATCGCGAGAAATGGAATTCTTATCGATGTACGCGTGTACAGGGTGATTCACTAAATTTCGAGAAATATGAATGTTAAGAAGAAATTATTTCCACTGGAACGTGTGTCCCTTCGAACCGTGCAATCTGTTCTTCTACCATATTTCAATATCGTTGACGATAACGAAAATATTGTTTTGTAACAGGTTCAATGAATCACCCTATAAATTGTTACAGATTAAACTGTTCACATCGAACTGTGCTTGAACAACGATGAAATCGGACATCAAAGGATAGTCGAAGGTGTACCGTGCAACGTGCGCGGACAACCTTTTGCCGGACACTGTACGTCGAACCTGCGGCACGACAAATTTGACGATACGCGCGATAAATTGCGACTTGTACGCGGGATTTATTTGAACTGGTCTTGATTCGATCCGTCGAGGATCTAGATGGGATATCTTGTGTCCCTGTTAGTGTCGCGACGGATCCGATCGATTACCTCGATCGTATCTGCGCCGTTGTTCGCCGGCTGCTGCTGGTGCTCCTTCTTCCTGGCCTGCGGCGCGACGGTTCGTCTGCACTCTGGCCGAGGCCGAGGCCGAGGTCGATCCTCCATTTTGCAGAACGGCCTCATCGATCCCAGCCCCCTGCCGCTCTCCACGACCTTGTCCTTCCGGGTCGGATTCAACGCGATCATTTATTGTGCAATCGTCGCGCGGCCGATTTCCGTGAAATCCGCGAGCATCTCGTTGGTCAGGCTTTGCCGACGTTACGCGCTCGATTGCGTCAGGAACGCGGGGATTTAGTGACGCGCGTTCAGCCGGGTCGGATCACGGATACGGTGAAACTCTAGATCCCCGGGGCTCAAGGACTTCCTCCCGACCGAACGGGCTCTCGGACGGTATCGGTCTCGATGAAATTCACGAAAGGGATAGGTCCGCGAACGATATTCGACCGCGGACTTTCTTTTCTTCTCTAGCAAAAGTGGACCTCGTTCGGAGGCGACGGTACTCGGAGTTTCTAGTTGACCGATCGCACCGCGATTCCTTTCGCAGCCGCTTCGACTAGCGCGGTAGAACTTCGATTATGCCGATTCAAAGTTAATTTCTCTTTGCTATTAATATAATTAAAAAATTAACCCCTTGCCGACGTTAACGAGTCAGACTCGCGATGGGGATTTATAACAATAAGCTGTTAGGTATGAATGTTCATCCGTTATTTTTAGAAGGAATCTACTTTTAGTCTCTCGTCACCAATATTTAAACATTCGACTAGACGCAAGTACGCAATGATTATAATATTCCTTTTTCTTCGAAGATGTGAGCGCGATCGAAAATATTCCAATTGTAATAATTGTAAAGAAAATTGTACGGCAAGGGGTTAATTGAATAAAATATTTAAATAAAAAGAATCTGAATCGAGATTCTTCCACAGTTTCGTTGATATTATTTGGAACAATCGAAAGTCTAAATAATTCAGGTCGAGGAAAATCCAGTTCGGTTAATCGAGGTTTTACCGCACCGCTTCGTCCATAATAATTTCCATAATTTCCATAATAATTTCCATAATTTAGCAGAATCAAATTTTGTGTTTGATTTAGAAGAAATGGACAAGCTTTATATTTATTAGACCACGTGTGAAATTTTCATCGCAAGCGTGGATCATCGTTTTGGTGCAAGACGTTAAAATGACAATCTCTATACGTGTACAAGGTGTTCACGCAAAGTCCAATCGACGTTTTTCTTGCAATGCTAACAATGCAACCGGTATCTGTGCACTCTTTTTTATCTGCATCACTTTTCGAGATATGAAGACGACCTTTAATTTGTTAAACGGAATGCCACTCGTCTTGCATATTATACGAAAACGTATGCCAACAGGAATTCACACGTGTACGACATATTATACAAAGAATAACCTTGGTGAATATAAGATATAAAAAATACATGGCATCGCATTTAAAAAAATTGAAGATCATCTTTTAAAAAAAATAACGCAGATGAAGAAGATCGCAGACATCATTACATCGTTCGTAAAAGACGGTACAATTTTTCCCTCTTCCACTCTTTTTTCTAACGTTTACTATTTGCAAGAAAAACGCCAGGTAGATCTGGCCATGCATGTCCTATTTATTTGATGGAGATTGCTAAAAATCAATTAACGCGACGGCACGTGCATTTAAAAGTGCTCAGCGAAGATTTCTCTCCGAATTGTACATTTAAATGCAAATGCGTTTTTATTAAAACTTTCCTATACGACGGATAATTTTAACCTTCAACGTCTGTACACTAAAAATGTAATAAGTATTTTTGTAATTAATATATTTTATCGAAATTTTGCAGGAGTTATATTTATTAAACTATCAGAAAAACTCCAATAAATATATATATATTACAATGTGTAGAATAAAACCCATTGCACTATAACAACGAATCAGATTCGTGACCAATATTTCGTACACAATTTAATAAATACAATTGCCAGTATTTTCTATTAAATTGAAACAAGATTTGAATCTTCTGTCGTCAAAATTTCGGAATGAAAGTGAATTAAGACAATAAGGTAACAAAAATCCTCTTGTTCCATCAAGGAAATTATTGGGGATGGAAAAATATTAATTGACACAGTTTTGAAAGAGATCGTGAGTGCAAGGGGTTAAAATGTTTAGCGTTATCATACGAGTGGTTGCCACGAGATGAAATATCCTTCAAATATTTCCCTACAAATTGCATTTTTCACGAGAATGCGGACTCGCCGCGCGTTTCCGTACCGGCGTCACTTTCGTGACCGATTATTTCGCAACGATCGGCACAAAATAATAAAGTACAGCTCGTCGAACGCTATAAGAAGCAACGAAATGCTCGCGGATCCATTGATCGAGTCGAAATCCGCCGACGGAAGGATTTCCATGCGATCTTGACCGATTACCTCGATCGGCTTGCTATCATCCGGCTGGATCTTAACGGCGATAGTCTGCGGTGCTTCCGGTTTTCTCGAGCGATCCTCGAACATCCGCCTGATCGATCCGGGGATCTCGTACTCGACCTTCTCTTTGCACCCGTAGACGCCGATGCTGATCTTCGTGGTCGTCGGCACGCTCGGGAAGCTCTTGCATCGCGGCGTGTCCTGCTTCGTGCGATCTATCAGACGCCTCCTCTCGACCGGGTTCAGGTTCAGCTGCTCGATTATCGCCCGTATGTTCGACGAGATGCTGCCCTCGCGGTGTGACACCACCATGATGACGACGACGACGGGACGGCGATCCCCTCTCGGCTAGCGATCTATCGTTCTCTGTTCGCTAGACCGATCTCTCGCAGTCAACGGCATAGGGTGGGCCGAGCTCCGGTTCTGAGCTCGCGGACCCTCTGCAAATGGTTCACGAACGGTTCAAAGGTGATGTTCTCTCGGTTCTCGAGCTAGCAACGTCGTTTTGGGATCGTCAAGACACACTCGCAAGTTACGCAGACGATAGCGATACAGGGATTATGGTTACTGTTAATCGAGCAATTTTTAAAACGCGGTAACTTTTTTTCTGAAATGGACTAAACGACTTGAATTCTTTTAACTAATCCTTAGAGTACGGAGTGGGGGACTTTAGGTCCCCCAAGATTAGTTTTTCCTTAATAACTTCGTGAATAATTTCTTTCTCTCTTCTTCCTTTTAGGTAATCGAGTTCTACTTTTAAATTCTGTATAGAAACATATTAGTGGCATTCTATTATTAATTTATTTATAATTATAAGGTAAGCTTTTTCGATCGGGGGGCCTAACCCTTCGTACTTTAAGGGTTAAAATCGAATAGAATGCGATTAATAGAACGTTGTTTTTAATTTTTTCTATTGTCTGGTATGATGAATGAAAATTAAAAGCCTCCGCGATTTTTAATCGATACAGCTCGTACCAGATGGCTCGGATAAGAAAGTTAAAAATGGGAAATTTTCTTTTGTCATTCCAAGCAATAGAGAAAGTTATAAAAAGCATTTTAGTCACAGTCTAGTAGATTGGTTCCCCTATCATCTAAAAGAATTTAAGTGGTTTAGTCTTAAAAAACTATCAAGTCTTAACAAGCGTTTAAATATTAATCGTTGCCACTGTATCTGGACTTTAAATAACAGATTCGTTTATTGCCTCTATATCCGAAAGACTAACGAAGTCGGGAGTAGACGAGGACTATCACCAGTCGTTGAATCTTCGAGGAACAAAGCGAGAGTCGAGCCGTTTAAAATTGCAAGGAGATGTTCGAAGGTAGATAATGCGAGATGAATCTTGGCCAAATTGATACTTTCACTGGTCTTCGGCGAACCGAAGAACGAAATCGTCCCGAATGGGAGTTGTTTGTTCTGCCGGTGTTGGAAAGATGATACGGATAAAAGTGTAGGACCGATTCCCATCAACGCAGCCATGTTAACGCCCCCTCGCAAAAGTAGGGCAAACGCGTTTCCTTTATTGGCAGAAATGATCCCTCTCTATTGGCCGCAATTTCCAGGAAACAAGGGACTCGAGCCTGGCCGTTTGAAAACAAACAATGCCCCCCTGACAACGACACCGCCTAACTCCCACGTGGTCGCCTATCAGCTTCTTTCATTTTGTTTTCATTCCAGACTTTTGATTATTATCGGCTAAGTTTCGCGCTGAACGAAAGACGCGATTGATGGAGCAGACGACCAATCCTCCTTGCTCCTCGCGTCGATTGGTCTTCTTATTTGCCAATAGAACGACGAACACATGGCGCCCGAATGTTTTGGTCTTTTAACCCTTTCCTTATGGCAGTCCGCGCCGCCGGAGTGACGCCCCTGTACGGGTCACCGCGCCGCGAAGTGTACACTTTGCTCGTCAGTAGTCTTCGATATTCGGATTAACGTTTTTCAACGCCACTTTGCGATTGACTTGTATGTACACTCTTTTAGGAGCTACATAACAACTATTACATCGTATTATAGGAATACACATCGATTAGAGTCAACAGTTGATTATACGTCGACTTATATAGTCAACAAATAGGTCGTCACGCGTTCGCCGCCTATAGTCGGCACCCGTACCCACGGGTCGTCGCGCGTACGCCGCTTATCGCCGGCACCCGTAATGAAAGGGTTAATATACCAATAGAATGGCGAACATATGGCCGGTGAACGTATTGGTCTTCCAGTTTACCAATAGAAGGGAGTTTCGCAAGGATTGCATCATCTTTCCAGCAAGGGACTATATGAATTTTGTACAAATTATTTTGAAACATGGCATGATAATTTTTAGCGGCGTCTTAGAGTCGCCACTCAATCGCAAAGTGTTAACCCTTTGCACTGCGAGCCATTTTTCCTTCTGGTTTATAGTATTTCCATATTCCATGTAACCGAGTGCACTTTTATGCATACGTAATTGATTCTTGTAACTCATACCAACAATTTGTTAAATCTAAACTTTGCTGTTATAAAAATGATCTTGGGACGTAATGGAACAATTTTAGCGGTGCCTCAGAATCACCACTCGAGTGCAAAGGGTTAAATAATACTCTATATCTTCCTATTTTATTTTGAAACGTAAACCATAAATATCTCAACTTTAATAAAAATGGACTTGGATCACTTTCAAAATAGACGATTTAAATGTCTCACTGATTCCGAGAAAAGCTCCGATCCATGAAACCGTTAAAGATCGTCGAAAAAAGAGCCGACCGCCTACGAAAGAGGCGATTTTCGAAAACGGAATATCGCCAGCGCTTTCGCGGTAATCGTTTCGGTCGATTCACTTTTTCAGAGGTTGTCGCGGAGGTTTCCGCGAAGAAGCTGACATACTGAGAGAAGGATTACATCGCGTCGAAGCCACGTCCGCTCGCAATGCAATTTACCTACGGGAGACACTTTCGAGCTGTTAAACGAAGATTAGCCCGATCGTCGAAGAA